>NW_027462320.1:30000-41507 GCF_050947455.1 Rhinoderma darwinii
TAGGACTTGGAACGCGGAGCAGAAATGCCCTCTCACAGGATTTCAGGTGAAGGAGATATTCACACCCCTAAAAGTGTCACCACCTCAAATACACCGGGGTAAGGTGCCAAAGTACCCGGGCTCCTGGAACTGCTGCCCGGCTGAAGCCCAAAATAAAAACCTCATAGGGTTTTTCCTCCAAAACGTCAATGAAGACAGACCTGCGAGCGAAGCCGACGGGGACTTCCAGGAGGCCGGCATGACGTGCCACTACATACCGGTCAGACCATGGAAGTCCTTCTCGGGTTGGAACAGGTGCAGCTCCCGCTAGAACGTGCAGCACGTCCTCCTTCAAGGTACTCGGGTTGGAGTCGCCAAGCTGGCCGAGCTCCTGCAACTGCTGGTCGGCCTGGGACTTCAGAAAGAATGCACCAAAGTTCTTTCATGGAAAGTCAGGTGCAGCGGACCGACCAGCGAACGAGGCCGACGGGGACTTCCAGGAGGCCGGCATGACGTGCCACTACATACCGGTCACACCATGGAAGCCCTTCTCGGGTTGAACCAGGTATAGCTCCCGCTAGAACGTGCAGCACATCCTCCTTCACAGTACTCGGTTGAACTCACCACCGTGGCCGAGCTCCTGCAACTGCTGGTCGGCCTGGGACTCCAGAAAGAATGTACCAAAGTTCTTTCGTGAAAGTTCAGGTGCAGCGGACCGACCAACGAGCAAGGCCGATGGGGACTTCCAGGAGGCCGGCATGACGTGCCACTACATACCGGTCACTCCCTGGAAGTCCTTCTCGGCCACGAACGGTTAGGACTTCCCGCTAGGAAGAACCGTTAGGACTTGGAACGCGGAGCAGAAATGCCCTCTCACAGGATTTCAGGTGAAGGAGATATTCACACCCCTAAAAGTGTCACCACCTCAAATACACCGGGGTAAGGTGCCAAAGTACCCGGGCTCCTGGAACTGCTGCCCGGCTGAAGCCCAAAATAAAAACCTCATAGGGTTTTTCCTCCAAAACGTCAATGAAGACAGACCTGCGAGCGAGGCCGACGGGGACTTCCAGGAGGCCGGCATGACGTGCCACTACATACCGGTCACACCATGGAAGTCCTTCTCGGGTTGAACCAGGTACAGCTCCCGCTAGAACGTGTAGCACGTCCTCCTTCACAGTACTCGGTTGGACTCAACACCGTGGCCGAGCTCCTGCAACTGCTGGTCGGCCTGGGACTTCAGAAAGAATGCACCACAGTTCTTTCATGGAAAGTCAGGTGCAGCGGACCGACCAGCGAACGAGGCCGACGGGGACTTCCAGGAGGCCGGCATGACGTGCCACTACATACCGGTCACACCATGGAAGTCCTTCTCGGGTTGAACCAGGTATAGCTCCCGCTAGAACGTGCAGCACGTCCTCCTTCACAGTACTCGGTTGAACTCACCACCGTGGCCGAGCTCCTGCAACTGCTGGTCGGCCTGGGACTCCAGAAAGAATGTACCAAAGTTCTTTCGTGGAAGTTCAGGTGCAGCGGACCGACCAGGGAGCAAGGCCGATGGGGACTTCCAGGAGGCCGGCATGACGTGCCACTACATACCGGTCACTCCCTGGAAGTCCTTCTCGGCCACGAACGGTTAGGACTTCCCGCTAGGAAGAACCGTTAGGACTTGGAACGCGGAGCAGAAATGCCCTCTCACAGGATTTCAGGTGAAGGAGATATTCACACCCCTAAAAAGTGTCACCACCTCAAATACACCGGGGTAAGGTGCCAAAGTACCCGGGCTCCTGGAACTGCTGCCCGGCTGAAGCCCAAAATAAAAACCTCATAGGGTTTTTCCTCCAAAACGTCAATGAAGACAGACCTGCGAGCGAGGCCGACGGGGACTTCCAGGAGGCCGGCATGACGTGCCACTACATACCGGTCACACCATGGAAGTCCTTCTCGGGTTGAACCAGGTACAGCTCCCGCTAGAACGTGTAGCACGTCCTCCTTCACAGTACTCGGTTGGACTCAACACCGTGGCCGAGCTCCTGCAACTGCTGGTCGGCCTGGGACTTCAGAAAGAATGCACCACAGTTCTTTCATGGAAAGTCAGGTGCAGCGGACCGACCAGCGAACGAGGCCGACGGGGACTTCCAGGAGGCCGGCATGACGTGCCACTACATACCGGTCACACCATGGAAGTCCTTCTCGGGTTGAACCAGGTACAGCTCCCGCTAGAACGTGTAGCACGTCCTCCTTCACAGTACTCGGTTGGACTCAACACCGTGGCCGAGCTCCTGCAACTGCTGGTCGGCCTGGGACTTCAGAAAGAATGCACCACAGTTCTTTCATGGAAAGTCAGGTGCAGCGGACCGACCAGCGAACGAGGCCGACGGGGACTTCCAGGAGGCCGGCATGACGTGCCACTACATACCGGTCACACCATGGAAGTCCTTCTCGGGTTGAACCAGGTATAGCTCCCGCTAGAACGTGCAGCACGTCCTCCTTCACAGTACTCGGTTGAACTCACCACCGTGGCCGAGCTCCTGCAACTGCTGGTCGGCCTGGGACTCCAGAAAGAATGTACCAAAGTTCTTTCGTGGAAGTTCAGGTGCAGCGGACCGACCAGGGAGCAAGGCCGATGGGGACTTCCAGGAGGCCGGCATGACGTGCCACTACATACCGGTCACTCCCTGGAAGTCCTTCTCGGCCACGAACGGTTAGGACTTCCCGCTAGGAAGAACCGTTAGGACTTGGAACGCGGAGCAGAAATGCCCTCTCACAGGATTTCAGGTGAAGGAGATATTCACACCCCTAAAAAGTGTCACCACCTCAAATACACCGGGGTAAGGTGCCAAAGTACCCGGGCTCCTGGAACTGCTGCCCGGCTGAAGCCCAAAATAAAAACCTCATAGGGTTTTTCCTCCAAAACGTCAATGAAGACAGACCTGCGAGCGAGGCCGACGGGGACTTCCAGGAGGCCGGCATGACGTGCCACTACATACCGGTCACACCATGGAAGTCCTTCTCGGGTTGAACCAGGTACAGCTCCCGCTAGAACGTGTAGCACGTCCTCCTTCACAGTACTCGGTTGGACTCAACACCGTGGCCGAGCTCCTGCAACTGCTGGTCGGCCTGGGACTTCAGAAAGAATGCACCACAGTTCTTTCATGGAAAGTCAGGTGCAGCGGACCGACCAGCGAACGAGGCCGACGGGGACTTCCAGGAGGCCGGCATGACGTGCCACTACATACCGGTCACACCATGGAAGTCCTTCTCGGGTTGAACCAGGTACAGCTCCCGCTAGAACGTGTAGCACGTCCTCCTTCACAGTACTCGGTTGGACTCAACACCGTGGCCGAGCTCCTGCAACTGCTGGTCGGCCTGGGACTTCAGAAAGAATGCACCACAGTTCTTTCATGGAAAGTCAGGTGCAGCGGACCGACCAGCGAACGAGGCCGACGGGGACTTCCAGGAGGCCGGCATGACGTGCCACTACATACCGGTCACACCATGGAAGTCCTTCTCGGGTTGAACCAGGTATAGCTTCCCGCTAGAACGTGCAGCACGTCCTCCTTCACAGTACTCGGTTGAACTCACCACCGTGGCCGAGCTCCTGCAACTGCTGGTCGGCCTGGGACTCCAGAAAGAATGTACCAAAGTTCTTTCGTGGAAGTTCAGGTGCAGCGGACCGACCAGGGAGCAAGGCCGATGGGGACTTCCAGGAGGCCGGCATGACGTGCCACTACATACCGGTCACTCCCTGGAAGTCCTTCTCGGCCACGAACGGTTAGGACTTCCCGCTAGGAAGAACCGTTAGGACTTGGAACGCGGAGCAGAAATGCCCTCTCACAGGATTTCAGGTGAAGGAGATATTCACACCCCTAAAAGTGTCACCACCTCAAATACACCGGGGTAAGGTGCCAAAGTACCCGGGCTCCTGGAACTGCTGCCCGGCTGAAGCCCAAAATAAAAACCTCATAGGGTTTTTCCTCCAAAACGTCAATGAAGACAGACCTGCGAGCGAGGCCGACGGGGACTTCCAGGAGGCCGGCATGACGTGCCACTACATACCGGTCACACCATGGAAGTCATTCTCGGGTTGAACCAGGTACAGCTCCCGCTAGAACGTGTAGCACGTCCTCCTTCACAGTACTCGGTTGGACTCACCACCGTGGCCGAGCTCCTGCAACTGCTGGTCGGCCTGGGACTTCAGAAAGAATGCACCACAGTTCTTTCATGGAAAGTCAGGTGCAGCGGACCGACCAGCGAACGAGGCCGACGGGGACTTCCAGGAGGCCGGCATGACGTGCCACTACATACCGGTGACACCATGGAAGTCCTTCTCGGTTTGAACCAGGTGCAGCTCCTGCTAGAACGTGCAGCACGTCCTCCTTCAAGGTGTTCGGTTGGAGCCGCCAAGGTGGCCGAGCTCCTGCAACTGCTGGTCGGCCTGGGACTCCAGAAAGAATGCATCAAAGTTCTTTCGTGGAAGTTCAGGTGCAGCGGACCGACCAGCGAGCGAGGACGACGGGGACTTCCAGGAGGCCGGCATGACGTGCCACTACATACCGGTCACACCATGGAAGTCCTTCTCGGGTTGGACCAGGTGCAGCTCCCGCAAGAACGTGCAGCACGTCCTCCTTCACGGTACTCGGTTGGAGTCACAGAGCTGGCCGAGCTCCTGCAACTGCTGGTCGGCCTGGGACTCCAGAAAGAATGCACCAAACTTCTTTCATGGAAGTTAAGGTGCAGCGGACCGACCAGCGAACGAGGCCGACGGGGACTTCCAGGAGGCACCGTGAGAGGGCAGGCCGGTACCTATTGCTCAAACCCTGGAAGTCACTCTCGGCCAGGAACGGTTAGGACTTCCCGCTAGGAAGAACCGTTGGGACTTGGAACTCAAAACCTAGATGCCCTCTCACAGGATTTCAGGTGAAGGAGATATTCACACCCCTAAAAGTGTCACCACCTCAAATACACCGGGGTAAGGTGCCAAAGTACCCGGGCTCATGGAACTGCTGCCCGGCTGAGGCCCAAAATAAAAACCTCATAGGGTTTTTTCTCCAAAACGTCAATGAAGACAGACCTGCGAGCGAGGCCGACGGGGACTTCCAGGAGGACGGCAGGAGGTGCCACTACCTACCGGTCACACCATGGAAGTCCTTCTCGGCTTGGAACGGGAGCAGCTCCCGTTTGTACTTCCTCGTTCACGGCTTTCGGTAGGAGTTGCCGAGGTGGCCGAGCTCCTGCAACTGCAGGTCGGCTTGGGACTTCATAAAATACCATAAAAAAAAAAAGTGTTTTTTTATTATGAAGGTAAAACTCACAGCGGGACCGAGCCGTGAGCCAGGCCGACGGGGACTTCCAGGAGGACGGCAGGAGGTGCCACTACCTACCGGTCACACCATGGAAGTCCTTCTCGGCTTGGAACGGGAGCAGCTCCCGTTTGTACTTCCTCGTTCACGGCTTTCGGTAGGAGTTGCCGAGGTGGCCTTGCTCGTGCAACTGCAGGTGGGCTTGGGGCTTCAGGAAATAACATAAAAAAAAAAAATATTTTTTTATTAAGAAGGTAAAAAAACACCGGATCCGACCAGCGAGCGAGGCCGACGGGGACATCCAGGGCAGCGGCGTGAGAGGGCGGCTTGGTGCCGCTATCGCCGTGGAAGCAGCATTCGGCCTAAGCCGGGAACGCCTCCCGCCCTCCTCTCGTCCTGGAAGTGTTGGACTTGGGAGGCGGAGCAAGTTCTCCCTCTCACAGTATTTCAGGCGTAGGAGATGTTCACACCCCTAAAAGTGTCACCTCGCCAATTACACCGGTGGGAGGTGCCAAAATGCCCGGCCTCCTGGAACTGCTGCTTGGCTGAAGGCCAAAATAAAAACCTCATAGGGTTTTTCCTCCAAAACGTGAATGAAGACAGACACGCGAGCCAGGCCGAGGGTTCCAGGAGGTCGGCATGAGGTGGCCGCACCTACCGCTTGAGCCCTGGAAGTCCGTCGCGGACCGGAAGTGCATGTCGGGCGGGTGAACTACGGGACTCGCCGCGGGCGCTGTGGAGCTCCCACAAGGAAGCTGCCGGCATCCACAAGCTCCCACGGGGCCCCTCTATCCCCCCACGGGTGCAGAAGGCAGGCACACCGCCGCTAATAGGCGGAGCTGGCTCCCGGCCGCTGTCATGCATCACTCGCGGACCGGAAGTGCTTGTCAGCCGGGTGGACACGGCGGGACTCGCCGCGGGTGCTGTGGAGCTCGTACAGGGCTGCCCCCGGGCTGGCACAGCTTCCACAAGGCTCCTCTATCCCCCCACGGGTGCAATAGGCAGGCACACGCCGCACACGCCGCTCGTACACGGAGATGGCTCCCGGCCGCTTTCGGTAGGAGTCACCGAGGTGGCCTTGCTCGTGCAAATGCAGGGGGGCTTGGGGCTTCGGAAAATACCATAAAAAAAAAAAGTTTTTTTATTAAGAAGGTAAAAAAAAAAACAGCGGGACCGACCCGCGAGCTAGGCCGACGGGGACTTCCAGGAGGTCGGCATGAGGTGGAGGCTCCTACCGCTCTTGCCCTGGAAGTCCGCAGAGGACCGCGGGCGCTGTGGAGCTCCCACAAGGAAGCTGCTGGCATCCAGCAGCTCCCACGGGGCCCCTCTATCCCCCCACGGGTGCAGAAGGCAGGCACACCGCCGCTGATAGGCGGAGCTGGCTCCCGGCCGCTGTCATGCATCACTCGCGGACCGGAAGTGCTTTGCAGCCGGGTGGACACGACGGGACTCGCCGCGGGCGCTGTGGAGCTCCCACAAGGAAGCTGCCGGCATCCACAAGCTCCCACGGGGCCCCTCTATCCCCCCACGGGTGCAGAAGGCAGGCACACGCCGCTGATAGGCGGAGCTGGCTCCCGGCCGCTGTCATGCATCACTCGCGGACCGGAAGTGCTTGTCAGCCGGGTGGACACGGCGGGACTCGCCGCGGGTGCTGTGGAGCTCGTACAGGGCTGCCCCCCGGCTGGCACAGCTTCCACAAGGCTCCTCTATCCCCCCACGGGTGCAATAGGCAGGCACACGCCGCACACGCCGCTCGTACACGGAGATGGCTCCCGGCCGCTTTCGGTAGGAGTCACCGAGGTGGCCTTGCTCGTGCAAATGCAGGTGGGCTTGGGGCTTCGGAAAATACCATAAAAAAAAAAAGTTTTTTTATTAAGAAGGTATAAAAAAACCACAGCGGGACCGACCCGCGAGCTAGGCCGACGGGGACTTCCAGGAGGTCGGCATGAGGTGGAGGCTCCTACCGCTCTTGCCCTGGAAGTCCGCAGAGGACCGCGGGCGCTGTGGAGCTCCCACAAGGAAGCTGCCGGCATGCAGCAGCTCCCACGGGGCCCCTCTATCCCCCCACGGGTGCAGAAGGCAGGCACACCGCCGCTGATAGGCGGAGCTGGCTCCCGGCCGCTGTCATGCATCACTCGCGGACCGGAAGTGCTTGGCAGCCGGGTGGACACGACGGGACTCGCCGCGGGCGCTGTGGAGCTCCCACAAGGAAGCTGCCGGCATCCACAAGCTCCCACGGGGCCCCTCTATCCCCCCACGGGTGCAGAAGGCAGGCACACCGCCGCTGATAGGCGGAGCTGGCTCCCGGCCGCTGTCATGCATCACTCGCGGACCGGAAGTGCTTGGCAGCCGGGTGGACACGGCGGGACTCGCCGCGGGTGCTGTGGAGCTCGTACAGGGCTGCCCCCGGGCTGGCACAGCTTCCCCATGGCTCCTCTATCCCCCCACGGGTGCAATAGGCAGGCACACGCCGCACACGCCGCTCGTACACGGAGATGACTCCCGGCCGCTTTCGGTAGGAGTCACCGAGGTGTCCTTGCTCGTGCAACTGCAGGTGGGCTTGAGGCTTCCGAAAGTACCATAAAAAAAAAAAGATTTTTTTATTAAGAAGGTAAAAAAAAAAACAGCGGGACCGACCCGCGAGCTAAGCCGACGGGGACTTCCAGGAGGTCGGCATGAGGTGGCCGCTCATACCGCTCTTGCCCTGGAAGTCCGCAGAGGACCGCGGGCGCTGTGGAGCTCCCACAAGGAAGCTGCCGGCATGCAGCAGCTCCCACGGGGCCCCTCTATCCCCCCACGGGTGCAGAAGGCAGGCACACCGCCGCTGATAGGCGGAGCTGGCTCCCGGCCGCTGTCATGCATCACTCGCGGACCGGAAGTGCTTGGCAGCCGGGTGGACACGACGGGACTCGCCGCGGGCGCTGTGGAGCTCCCACAAGGAAGCTGCCGGCATCCACAAGCTCCCACGGGGCCCCTCTATCCCCCCACGGGTGCAGAAGGCAGGCACACCGCCGCTGATAGGCGGAGCTGGCTCCCGGCCGCTGTCATGCATCACTCGCGGACCGGAAGTGCTTGGCAGCCGGGTGGACACGGCGGGACTCGCCGCGGGTGCTGTGGAGCTCGTACAGGGCTGCCCCCGGGCTGGCACAGCTTCCCCATGGCTCCTCTATCCCCCCACGGGTGCAATAGGCAGGCACACGCCGCACACGCCGCTCGTACACGGAGATGACTCCCGGCCCGCTTTCGGTAGGAGTCACCGAGGTGTCCTTGCTCGTGCAACTGCAGGTGGGCTTGAGGCTTCCGAAAGTACCATAAAAAAAAAAAGATTTTTTTATTAAGAAGGTAAAAAAAAAAACAGCGGGACCGACCCGCGAGCTAAGCCGACGGGGACTTCCAGGAGGTCGGCATGAGGTGGCCGCTCATACCGCTCTTGCCCTGGAAGTCCGCCGAGGACCGCGGGCGCTGTGGAGCTCCCACAAGGAAGCTGCCGGCATGCAGCAGCTCCCACGGGGCCCCTCTATCCCCCCACGGGTGCAGAAGGCAGGCACACCGCCGCTGATAGGCGGAGCTGGCTCCCGGCCGCTGTCATGCATCACTCGCGGACCGGAAGTGCTTGGCAGCCGGGTGGACACGGCGGGACTCGCCGCGGGCGCTGTGGAGCTCGTACAGGGCTGCCCCCGGGCTGGCACAGCTTCCACAAGGCTCCTCTATCCCCCCACGGGTGCAATAGGCAGGCACACGCCGCACACGCCGCTCGTACACGGAGATGGCTCCCGGCCGCTTTCGGTAGGAGTCACCGAGGTGGCCTTGCTCGTGCAAATGCAGGTGGGCTTGAGGCTTCAGAAAATACCATAAAAAAAAAAAGTTTTTTTATTAAGAAGGTAAAAAAACCAGCGGGACCGACCCGCGAGCGAGGCCGACGGGGACTTCCAGGAGGTCGGCATGACTTTGCCGCTCATACCGCTCTTGCCCTGGAAGTCCACAAGGGGCGCTGCGGAGCTCGTACACGGCTGCCCCCGGTCTTGCACAGCTTCCCCATGGCTCCTGTATCCCCCCCCCCCCCCCCCCACGGGTGCAGGCACACACCGCTCATACACTCTGGAGCTGGCTGACAGCCCAGCTGACATGCCACCTCCTAGCCGACCGGAAGTACATGTCAGGCGGCTTGGGACATAGTGGGACCCCCCCCCCCCCCGCTGGCGCTGAGGAGCTCATACACTGTTGCCCCCGGGCATGCACAGCTTGCACACGGCTCCTCTACCCTGGGCTGCAATGGGCAGCACACGCCGCTCATACACTCTGGAGCTGGCTGACAGCAACTGCTGCTGATAATGATGATGACGATAATGTGCAAAGGGTTATCTATCGGCGGACAGTGTCACACTCTGGCCCTGGAACTGTGCCCCGGCCTGCCTCTGCTGCTCATTACCGCCTCTGTCATTTTTTGAACATACCCCACTTTCACTTGATTTTAAATGTGTCACTTTCAGTAGCAGAAATGTCATTCTTTGACATTTGGGCCTTTTTATTTTCACTGCTGTTGGGTCACCAAATGGATCTCCTTATCTCGAGGCCTAGTCCTCTCCCCACCGCCCTGGAACTCTGCCCCGGCCTACGCTGCGTGCCGTCACACTCTGGCCCTGGAACTGTGCCCCGGCCTATGCTGCCTGCCGTCACACTCTGGCCCTGGAACTCTGCCCCGGCCTGTGCTGCCGTCACACTCTGGCCCTGGAACTGTGCCCACGGCCTGCCTCTGCTGCTCATTACCGCCTCTGACATTTTTGAACGTACCCCACTTTAACTTGATTTTAAATGTTTCACTTTCAGTATCAAAAATGTCATTCTTTGAAATTTGGGCCTTTTTATTTCCACTGCTGCTTGGTCACCAAATGGATCACCTTATCTCGAGGCCTAGTCCTCTCCCCACCGCCCTGGAACTCTGCCCCGGCCTACGCTGCCTGCCGTCACACTCTGGCCCTGGAACTGTGCCCCGGCCTATGCTGCCTGCCGTCACACTCTGGCCCTGGAGCTCTGCCCCGGCCTGTGCTGCCGTCACACTCTGGCCCTGGAACTATGCCCCGGCCTGCCCCTGCTGTTCACCACCGCCTCTGACATTTTTGAACGTACTCCACTTTCACTTGATTTTAAATGGTTCACTTTCAGTATCAAAAATGTCATTCTTTGACATTTGGGCCTTTTTATTTTCACTGCTGTTTGGTCACCAAATGGATCTCCTTAGATCGAGGCCTAGTCCTCTCCCCACCGCCCTGGAACTCTGCCCCGGCCTACGCTGCCTGCCGTGACACCCCTGGCCCTGGAACTCTGCCCCGGCCTACCTCTGCTGTTCACTACCGCCTCTGACATTTTTGAACATACCCCACTTTAACTTGATTTTAAATGTGTCACTTTCAAATGTTTCACTTTCAGTTGCAGAAATGGCATTCTTTGACATTTGGGCCTTTTCATTTTCACTGCTGCTTGGTCACCAAATGGATCCCCTTGGATTGAGGCCTAGTCCTCTCCCCACCGCCCTGGAACTCTTCCCCGGCCTACGCTGCCTGCCGTGACACCCCTGGCCCTGGAACTCTGCCCCGGCCTACCTCTGCTGTTCACTACCGCCTCTGACATTTTTGAACATACCCCACTTTAACTTGATTTTAAATGTGTCACTTTCAAATGTTTCACTTTCAGTTGCAGAAATGGCATTCTTTGACATTTGGGCCTTTTCATTTTCACTGCTGCTTGGTCACCAAATGGATCCCCTTGGATTGAGGCCTAGTCCTCTCCCCACCGCCCTGGAACTCTTCCCCGGCCTACGCTGCCTGCCGTGACACCCCTGGCCCTGGAACTCTGCCCCGGCCTACCTCTGCTGTTCACTACCGCCTCTGACATTTTTGAACATACCCCACTTTAACTTGATTTTAAATGTGTCACTTTCAAATGTTTCACTTTCAGTTGCAGAAATGGCATTCTTTGACATTTGGGCCTTTTCATTTTCACTGCTGCTTGGTCACCAAATGGATCCCCTTGGATTGAGGCCTAGTCCTCTCCCCACCGCCCTGGAACTCTTCCCCGGCCTACGCTGCCTGCCGTGACACCCCTGGCCCTGGAACTCTGCCCCGGCCTACCTCTGCTGTTCACTACCGCCTCTGACATTTTTGAACATACCCCACTTTAACTTGATTTTAAATGTTTCACTTTCAAATGTTTCACTTTCAGTAGCAGAAA
>NW_027462321.1:0-2500 GCF_050947455.1 Rhinoderma darwinii
CTGTGTGTTTTACCTTCATAATAAAAAAAACTTTTTTTTTTTATGGTATTTTCTGAAGTCCCAAGCCGACCTGCAGTTGCAGGAGCTCGGCCACCTCGGCAACTCCTACCGAAAGCCGTGAAATAGGAAGTACAAACGGGAGCTGCTCCCGTTCCAAGCCGGGAAGGACTTCCATGGTGTGACCGGTAGGTAGTGACACCTCCTGCCGGCCTCCTGGAAGTCCCGGTCGGCCTGGCTGGCAGGTCTGTCTTCATTGACGTTTTGGAGGAAAAACCCTATGAGGTTTTTATTTTGGGCTTCAGCCGGGCAGCAGTTCCAGGAGCCCGGGTACTTTGGCACCTTACCCCGGTGTATTTGAGGTGGTGACACTTTTAGGGGTGCAAATATCTCCTTCACCTGAAATCCTGTGAGAGGGCATTTCTGCTCCGCGTTCCAAGTCCTAACGGTTCTTCCTAGCGGGAAGTCCTAACCGTTCGTGGCCGAGAAGGACTTCCATGGTGTGACCGGTATGTAGTGGCACGTCATGCCGGCCTCCTGGAAGTCCCCGTCGGCCTGGCTGGCAGGTCTGTCTTCATTGACGTTTTGGAGGAAAAACCCTATGAGGTTTTTATTTTGGGCTTCAGCCGGGCAGCAGTTCCAGGAGCCCGGGTAAGTTGGCACCTTACCCCGGTGTATTTGAGGTGGTGACACTTTTAGGGGTGCGAATATCTCCTTCACCTGAAATCCTGTGAGAGGGCATTTCTGCTCCGCGTTCCAAGTCCCTACGGTTCTTCCTAGCGGGAAGTCCTAACCGTTTGTGGCCGAGAAGGACTTCCATGGTGTGACCGGTATGTAGTGGCACGTCATGCCGGCCTCCTGGAAGTCCCCGTCGGCCTCGTTGGCTGGTCGGTCCGGTGCACCTGGACTTCCACGAAAGAACTTTGGTGCATTCTTTCTGGAGTCCCAGGCCGACCAGCAGTTGTAGGAGCTCGGCCACGTTGGCGAGTCCAACCGAGAGTACCGTGAAGGAGGACGTGCTGCACGTTCTAGCGGGAGCTGCACCTGGTCCAACCCGAGAAGGACTTCCATGGTGTGACCGGTATGTAGTGGCACGTCATGCCGGCCTCCTGGAAGTCCCCGTCGGCCTGGCTGGCAGGTCTGTCTTCATTGACGTTTTGGAGGAAAAACCCTATGAGGTTTTTATTTTGGGCTTCAGCCGGGCAGCAGTTCCAGGAGCCCGGGTAAGTTGGCACCTTACCCCGGTGTATTTGAGGTGGTGACACTTTTAGGGGTGCGAATATCTCCTTCACCTGAAATCCTGTGAGAGGGCATTTCTGCTCCGCGTTCCAAGTCCCTACGGTTCTTCCTAGCGGGAAGTCCTAACCGTTTGTGGCCGAGAAGGACTTCCATGGTGTGACCGGTATGTAGTGGCACGTCATGCCGGCCTCCTGGAAGTCCCCGTCGGCCTCGTTGGCTGGTCGGTCCGGTGCACCTGGACTTCCACGAAAGAACTTTGGTGCATTCTTTCTGGAGTCCCAGGCCGACCAGCAGTTGTAGGAGCTCGGCCACGTTGGCGAGTCCAACCGAGAGTACCGTGAAGGAGGACGTGCTGCACGTTCTAGCGGGAGCTGCACCTGGTCCAACCCGAGAAGGACTTCCATGGTGTGACCGGTATGTAGTGGCACGTCATGCCGGCCTCCTGGAAGTCCCCGTCGGCCTCTGCCACCTGTCGTTAAGCTGTGAGAGGAGCACGTGCTCCCGCGCCGTTTGAGTCTTTGGAATTTGTCCAAGACTCCTCAGATCGATCTGGCTCCCCGCGACCCGGCGGCGGAGGGACCACTCGCTCGGCAGTGCTTTGGAGCCCTGTCGGTTACGGCGAGCGCGTCTTCCTCCCACACCGTCCGGGTCTGTTTCGCCCCCGGCCACCTACGGCCGGTGTCCCAAAAAGCCCGGCGGTCCTGCTAAAGGCGGGTGCCGGTACCTCTCGCTCCCGCGAGGTGCGTTTGCTCAGTGCTGCTGCTATCACTCTAAAAGGCGTCCGAGAGTGCGCTGGTGTCGCCGGAGCCCGAGGCACGAGAGAAAGCTTTAAACGACGGGGAGGCAGTGACCGCCCCCGTATGTCCGCTGCTCGCAAGGGCCTCTCTAGCCGAGGTGCTCCCAGGCGCACCCGCGCATGGGGCACGGTTGTTTCTCGCAAGTAGTCCAAAGCCGTCTTCCGCCTCGCCCGAGGCTGGAAGTGTCGGCGTGGCTCCCGCATGCAAGCCACACGCGGCTCCACGGTGGCTTCCCTCCCCCCCTCTCCGGAGGGGGGCGGCCCCATCCCATGTGGAGCCGCTAAGCCGCCGGGAAAGCGGCCTCGGTTCCCCGTGGGCGACAAAGGCGTCCTCCTCGGCACTTTGCGAGCTGGGCCGCCGGAGAGAGCAGTTAACCCGGATTGTCGAGGTTGTCGTTGCCTTTGTCCCATATTACCTAAGCCTGGTCCTTGTTACCTTACTGGTAAGGGTTAGGGACGCTGAGCGCG
>NW_027462321.1:15000-40000 GCF_050947455.1 Rhinoderma darwinii
AAAATCAAGTTAAAGTGGGGTATGTTCCAGAAATGTCAGAGACGGTAATGAGCAGCAGAGGCAGGCCGGGGCAGAGTTCCAGGGCCAGGGGTGTGACGGCAGGCAGCGTAGGCCGGGGCAGAGTTCCAGGGCGGTGGGGAGAGGACTAGGCCTCAATCCAAGGAGATCCATTTGGTGACTAAACAGCAGTGACAATAAAAAGGCCCAAATGCCAAAGAATGACATTTCTGCTACTGAAAGTGAAACATTTAAAATCAAGTTACAGTGGGGTATGTTCACAAATGTCAGAGGCGGTAGTGAACAGCAGAGGTAGGCCGGGGCAGAGTTCCAGGGCCAGGGGTGTGACGGCAGGCAGCGTAGGCCGGGGCAGAGTTCCAGGGCGGTGGGTGAGAGGACTAGGCCTCAATCCAAGGAGATCCATTTGGTGACCAAGCAGCAGTGAAAATAAAAAGGCCCAAATGTCAAAGAATGACATTTCTGCTACTGAAAGTGAAACATTTGAAAGTGAACCATTTAAAATCAAGTTAAAGTGGGGTATGTTCAAAAATGTCAGAGGCGGTGGTGAGCAGCAGAGGCAGGCCGGGGCAGAGTTCCAGGGCCAGAGTGTGACGGCAGCACAGGCCGGGGCAGAGCTCCAGGGCCAGGGGTGTGACGGCAGGCAGCGTAGGCCGGGGCAGAGTTCCAGGGCGGTGGGGAGAGGACTAGGCCTCAATCCAAGGAGATCCATTTGGTGACTAAACAGCAGTGACAATAAAAAGGCCCAAATGCCAAAGAATGACATTTCTGCTACTGAAAGTGAAACATTTAAAATCAAGTTACAGTGGGGTATGTTCACAAATGTCAGAGGCGGTAGTGAACAGCAGAGGTAGGCCGGGGCAGAGTTCCAGGGCCAGGGGTGTGACGGCAGGCAGCGTAGGCCGGGGCAGAGTTCCAGGGCGGTGGGTGAGAGGACTAGGCCTCAATCCAAGGAGATCCATTTGGTGACCAAGCAGCAGTGAAAATAAAAAGGCCCAAATGTCAAAGAATGACATTTCTGCTACTGAAAGTGAAACATTTGAAAGTGAACCATTTAAAATCAAGTTAAAGTGGGGTATGTTCAAAAATGTCAGAGGCGGTGGTGAGCAGCAGAGGCAGGCCGGGGCAGAGTTCCAGGGCCAGAGTGTGACGGCAGCACAGGCCGGGGCAGAGCTCCAGGGCCAGGGTGTGACGGCAGGCAGCGTAGGCCGGGGCAGAGTTCCAGGGCGGTGGGGAGAGGACTAGGCCTCGACATAAGGAGATCCATTTGGTGACCAAACAGCAGTGAAAATAAATAGGCCCAAATGTCAAAGAATGACATTTCTGCTACTGAAAGTGAAACATTTAAAATCAAGTTAAAGTGGGGTATGTTCACAAATGTCAGAGGCGGTGGTGAACAGCAGGGGCAGGCCGGGGCAGAGTTCCAGGGCCAGGGTGTGACGGCAGGCAGCGTAGGCCGGGGCAGAGTTCCAGGGCGGTGGGTGAGAGGACTAGGCCTCAATCCAAGGAGATCCATTTGGTGACCAAACAGCAGTGAAAATAAAAAGGCCCAAGTGTCAAAGAATGACATTTCTGCTACTGAAAGTGAAACATTTGAAAGTGAACCATTTAAAATCAAGTTAAAGTGGGGTATGTTCAAAAATGTCAGAGGCGGTAGTGAACAGCAGAGGTAGGCCGGGGCAGAGTTCCAGGGCCAGGGGTGTCACGGCAGGCAGCGTAGGCCGGGGAAGAGTTCCAGGGCGGTGGGGAGAGGACTAGGCCTCAATCCAAGGGGATCCATTTGGTGACCAAGCAGCAGTGAAAATGAAAAGGCCCAAATGTCAAAGAATGCCATTTCTGCAACTGAAAGTGAAACATTTGAAAGTGACACATTTAAAATCAAGTTAAAGTGGGGTATGTTCAAAAATGTCAGAGGCGGTAGTGAGCAGCAGAGGTAGGCCGGGGCAGAGTTCCAGGGCCAGGGGTGTCACGGCAGGCAGCGTAGGCCGGGGAAGAGTTCCAGGGCGGTGGGGAGAGGACTAGGCCTCAATCCAAGGGGATCCATTTGGTGACCAAGCAGCAGTGAAAATGAAAAGGCCCAAATGTCAAAGAATGCCATTTCTGCAACTGAAAGTGAAACATTTGAAAGTGACACATTTAAAATCAAGTTAAAGTGGGGTATGTTCAAAAATGTCAGAGGCGGTAGTGAACAGCAGAGGTAGGCCGGGGCAGAGTTCCAGGGCCAGGGGTGTCACGGCAGGCAGCGTAGGCCGGGGAAGAGTTCCAGGGCGGTGGGGAGAGGACTAGGCCTCAATCCAAGGGGATCCATTTGGTGACCAAGCAGCAGTGAAAATGAAAAGGCCCAAATGTCAAAGAATGCCATTTCTGCAACTGAAAGTGAAACATTTGAAAGTGACACATTTAAAATCAAGTTAAAGTGGGGTATGTTCAAAAATGTCAGAGGCGGTAGTGAACAGCAGAGGTAGGCCGGGGCAGAGTTCCAGGGCCAGGGGTGTCACGGCAGGCAGCGTAGGCCTGCGCAGAGTTCCAGGGCGGTGGGGAGAGGACTAGGCCTCAATCCAAGGAGATCCATTTGGTGACCAAGCAGCAGTGAAAATAAAAAGGCCCAAATGTCAAAGAATGACATTTCTGATACTGAAAGTGAAACATTTGAAAGTGAACCATTTAAAATCAAGTTAAAGTGGGGTATGTTCAAAAATGTCAGAGGCGGTGGTGAACAGCAAGGGCAGGCCGGGGCAGAGTTCCAGGGCCAGGGGTGTGACGGCAGGCAGCGTAGGCCGGGGCAGAGTTCCAGGGCGGTGGGGAGAGGACTAGGCCTCAATCCAAGGAGATCCATTTGGTGACCAAGCAGCAGTGAAAATGAAAAGGCCCAAATGTCAAAGAATGACATTTCTGATACTGAAAGTGAAACATTTGAAAGTGAACCATTTAAAATCAAGTTAAAGTGGGGTATGTTCAAAAATGTCAGAGGCGGTGGTGAGCAGCAGAGGCAGGCCGGGACACAGTTCCAGGGCCAGGGGTGTGACGGCAGGCAGCGTAGGCCGGGGCAGAGTTCCAGGGCGGTGGGGAGAGGACTAGGCCTCAATCCAAGGAGATCCATTTGGTGACCAAACAGCAGTGCAAATAAAAAGGCCCAAATGTCAAAGAATGACATTTCTGATACTGAAAGTGAACCATTTAAAATCAAGTTAAAGTGGGGTATGTTCACAAATGTCAGAGGCGGTGGTGAACAGCAGGGGCAGGCCGGGACAGAGTTCCAGGGCCAGAGTGTGACGGCAGGCAGTGTAGGCCGGGGCAGAGTTCCAGGGCGGTGGGTGAGAGGACTAGGCCTCAATCCAAGGAGATCCATTTGGTGACCAAACAGCAGTGAAAATAAAAATGCCCAAGTGTCAAAGAATGACATTTCTGCTACTGAAAGTGAAACATTTGAAAGTGAACCATTTAAAATCAAGTTAAAGTGGGGTATGTTCAAAAATGTCAGAGGCGGTAGTGAACAGCAGAGGTAGGCCGGGGCAGAGATCCAGGGCCAGGGGTGTCACAGCAGGCATCGTAGGCCGGGGAAGAGTTCCAGGGCGGTGGGGAGAGGACTAGGCCTCAATCCAAGGGGATCCATTTGGTGACCAAGCAGCAGTGAAAATAAAAAGGCCCAAATGTCAAAGAATGCCATTTCTGCAACTGAAAGTGAAACATTTGAAAGTGACACATTTAAAATCAAGTTAAAGTGGGGTATGTTCAAAAATGTCAGAGGCGGTAGTGAACAGCAGAGGTAGGCCGGGGCAGAGATCCAGGGCCAGGGGTGTCACAGCAGGCATCGTAGGCCGGGGAAGAGTTCCAGGGCGGTGGGGAGAGGACTAGGCCTCAATCCAAGGGGATCCATTTGGTGACCAAGCAGCAGTGAAAATGAAAAGGCCCAAATGTCAAAGAATGCCATTTCTGCAACTGAAAGTGAAACATTTGAAAGTGAAACATTTAAAATCAAGTTCAAGTGGGGTATGTTCAAAAATGTCAGAGGCGGTAGTGAACAGCAGAGGTAGGCCGGGGCAGAGTTCCAGGGCCAGGGGTGTGACGGCAGGCAGCGTAGGCCGGGGCAGAGTTCCAGGGCGGTGGGGAGAGGACTAGGCCTCAATCCAAGGAGATCCATTTGGTGACCAAGCAGCAGTGAAAATAAAAAGGCCCAAATGTCAAAGAATGCCATTTCTGCAACTGAAAGTGAAACATTTGAAAGTGACACATTTAAAATCAAGTTAAAGTGGGGTATGTTCAAAAATGTCAGAGGCGGTAGTGAACAGCAGAGGTAGGCCGGGGCAGAGTTCCAGGGCCAGGGGTGTGACGGCAGGCAGCGTAGGCCGGGGCAGAGTTCCAGGGCGGTGGGGAGAGGACTAGGCCTCAATCCAAGGAGATCCATTTGGTGACCAAGCAGCAGTGAAAATAAAAAGGCCCAAATGTCAAAGAATGCCATTTCTGCAACTGAAAGTGAAACATTTGAAAGTGACACATTTAAAATCAAGTTAAAGTGGGGTATGTTCAAAAATGTCAGAGGCGGTAGTGAACAGCAGAGGTAGGCCGGGGCAGAGATCCAGGGCCAGGGGTGTCACAGCAGGCATCGTAGGCCGGGGAAGAGTTCCAGGGCGGTGGGGAGAGGACTAGGCCTCAATCCAAGGGGATCCATTTGGTGACCAAGCAGCTGTGAAAATGAAAAGGCCCAAATGTCAAAGAATGACATTTCTGCTACTGAAAGTGAAACATTTGAAAGTGAAACATTTAAAATCAAGTTAACCCCTTCCCGCTCCTTGACGTACTATTACGTCATGGCAGCTCTATCGTTCGCGCTCCATGCCGTAATAGTACGTCTTGCAGTTAGAACAGCGGTGCGCGCGCCCGGCGCGTTCATGCGCTGTGATAGCTGCTGTTTCTGACAGCAGGCTATCACGGCATAATGGGACGGGACCATTTACTATGGTCCCGCCTCGCCGATCGCCGCTATTGGCTAGTCAGTGAGTAACTAGCCAATAGCAGCGATCGGTCTCATTCAGCACAGCAGTGCTCGAGCCCGGCGTTCCTGAGCTGTGATAGCTGCTGTTTCTGACAGCATGCTATCACAGCATAATGGGCCGGGACCATTTACTATGGTCCCGCCTCGCCGATCGCCGCTATTGGCTAGTCAGTGAGTAACTAGCCAATAGCAGCGATCATTCTCGTCACTTCCTCTCTCTGACCTCACATCCTGCTGCAACCGCCCTGAACGCCCTGTTGGAGTTAGCGAGGCGTTGAGATCGGTTGTGAGCAGAGAGTCAGAGAGAAAAGAAGTGAAAAGAAGTGAAAAAAAGTTTCTAAAACAACGTTTTTTTTGCTTCCCACCACCCCATCCACTACCCACTCCTGTTCCCTTCCTCTTTGAGTTCTACCCACGTTTTTTGGTCAGTGATCTCCTATCACTGACCACTTTTCAGTCTTCAGGACCACATTTCTTGGTCCCTGGGGATTTTTTTTTCATTTTTTTCTATATAAAACATAAAACAAAAAAAAAAATATAAAAAGAAAAAAAAGAAACAAAAAAAAATAGTTAGTTTAGCCAATTTTGAAAATTTAACTGGTTAGTTTAGTATTAGCCCCTTCCCGCTCCTTGACGTACTATTACGTCATGGCAGCTCTATCGTTCGCGCTCCATGCCGTAATAGTACGTCTTGCAGTTAGAACAGCGGTGCGCGCGCCCGGCGCGTTCATGCGCTGTGATAGCTGCTGTTTCTGACAGCAGGCTATCACGGCATAATGGGACGGGACCATTTACTATGGTCCCGCCTCGCCGATCGCCGCTATTGGCTAGTCAGTGAGTAACTAGCCAATAGCAGCGATCGGTCTCATTCAGCACAGCAGTGCTCGAGCCCGGCGTTCCTGAGCTGTGATAGCTGCTGTTTCTGACAGCATGCTATCACAGCATAATGGGCCGGGACCATTTACTATGGTCCCGCCTCGCCGATCGCCGCTATTGGCTAGTCAGTGAGTAACTAGCCAATAGCAGCGATCATTCTCGTCACTTCCTCTCTCTGACCTCACATCCTGCTGCAACCGCCCTGAACGCCCTGTTGGAGTTAGCGAGGCGTTGAGATCGGTTGTGAGCAGAGAGTCAGAGAGAAAAGAAGTGAAAAGAAGTGAAAAAAAGTTTCTAAAACAACGTTTTTTTTGCTTCCCACCACCCCATCCACTACCCACTCCTGTTCCCTTCCTCTTTGAGTTCTACCCACGTTTTTTGGTCAGTGATCTCCTATCACTGACCACTTTTCAGTCTTCAGGACCACATTTCTTGGTCCCTGGGGATTTTTTTTTCATTTTTTTCTATATAAAACATAAAACAAAAAAAAAATATAAAAAGAAAAAAAAGAAACAAAAAAAAATAGTTAGTTTAGCCAATTTTGAAAATTTAACTGGTTAGTTTAGTATTAGCCCCTTCCCGCTCCTTGACGTACTATTACGTCATGGCAGCTCTATCGTTCGCGCTCCATGCCGTAATAGTACGTCTTGCAGTTAGAACAGCGGTGCGCGCGCCCGGCGCGTTCATGCGCTGTGATAGCTGCTGTTTCTGACAGCAGGCTATCACGGCATAATGGGACGGGACCATTTACTATGGTCCCGCCTCGCCGATCGCCGCTATTGGCTAGTCAGTGAGTAACTAGCCAATAGCAGCGATCGGTCTCATTCAGCACAGCAGTGCTCGAGCCCGGCGTTCCTGAGCTGTGATAGCTGCTGTTTCTGACAGCATGCTATCACAGCATAATGGGCCGGGACCATTTACTATGGTCCCGCCTCGCCGATCGCCGCTATTGGCTAGTCAGTGAGTAACTAGCCAATAGCAGCGATCGGTCTCATTCAGCACAGCAGTGCTCGAGCCCGGCGTTCCTGAGCTGTGATAGCTGCTGTTTCTGACAGCATGCTATCACAGCATAATGGGCCGGGACCATTTACTATGGTCCCGCCTCGCCGATCGCCGCTATTGGCTAGTCAGTGAGTAACTAGCCAATAGCAGCGATCATTCTCGTCACTTCCTCTCTCTGACCTCACATCCTGCTGCAACCGCCCTGAACGCCCTGTTGGAGTTAGCGAGGCGTTGAGATCGGTTGTGAGCAGAGAGTCAGAGAGAAAAGAAGTGAAAAAAAGTGAAAAAAAGTTTCTAAAACAACGTTTTTTTGCTTCCCACCACCCCATCCACTACCCACTCCTGTTCCCTTCCTCTTTGAGTTCTACCCACGTTTTTTGGTCAGTGATCTCCTATCACTGACCACTTTTCAGTCTTCAGGACCACATTTCTTGGTCCCTGGGGATTTTTTTTTCATTTTTCTATATATAACATAAAACAAAAAAAAAAATATAAAAAGAAAAAAAAGAAACAAAAAAAAATAGTTAGTTTAGCCAATTTTGAAAATTTAACTGGTTAGTTTAGTATTAGGGTTAGTTAGTGTCAGGGAACCGTCAAAAAGCGTAGTTAGGTATAGTGTCAGGGAATTTAGCGTCAGGAATCGGTCACCGTAGATAGGCTTAGCGTTAGGGATCCATCACCGTAGTTAGGTTTAGCGTCAGGGAAGCTCGGAATAATTAGATAGGTTTAGTGTCAGGCACCCGTCACCGTAGTTAGGTTTAGTGTCAGGGAAGCTTGACATAATCTAGATAGGTTTAGTGTCAGGGAATCGTCGCCGTAGTTAGGTTTAGCGTTAGGGAAGTCCACATAAAATTTAGTTAGGTTTAGTGTTAGGAACCCTCGCCCTAGTTAGCTTTAGTGTCAGGGAAGTCCACTTGCTCTCTAAAAACAAAACACACATTTGTGCTAGTTGTGCTATCCTATTGCTCCCAGTTAGGGATTTATTTTTTTGCAGTATATAAATTTTGTCTTCGCACAACAAGCATGTCCCAACGGACATTTACTGCTGAAGAGGCGTATGCATTTCTGGCCTCCGACACAGACTCGTCGGATGGCGATACAGTATTTTATTTGTCTACCTCCTCATCCAGCGATGAAGAGGAGGGACCCCCTAGGAGACGCCCCAGGACCACCACCATAGTAGAAATCCCTGAGAGAAGTGACCCCACAACAAGTGATACCCCTGAGCGAAGTGACCCCATTTGGACACCCACACCAGACCATTATGAACCCCAAATCCCTGAGTACACGGGCAGCCCAGGCATCAAATTTAACACGGCAGGGTTCAGTGAGATGGACTTTTTCAAGTTCTTCTTCACTGATAACTTTATAGAGCTAATGGTCACCCAGACTAATTTATATGCCCAACAGTATATCACCAAGAACCCCAACTCATTTTATGCCCAATCCCAGAGGTGGACTCCTGTAAACGCAGCAGAGTTGGGCAAGTTCTGGGGACTGCTCTTGAACATGGGGCTTCTAAAAAAGCCATCCATTAGGACCTACTGGAGCACGGACATCCTATACCACACCCCGATGTACCGTATGGCCATGTCCAGGATGCGTTATGAGGCAATACTTCGCTTCCTACATTATGCCGATAATGAGCAGTGCCCACCCCGAGATGACCCCAGTTTTGACCGTTTATATAAACTGAGACCCCTATTAGACCATTTCAGTGCCCGGTTTGCCCAAGCATACACCCCCGAGAAGTGTATTTCCATTGATGAGTCCCTGGTACATTTTAAAGGGAGGCTTCAATTCCGCCAATACCTGCCAAGTAAGAGGGCAAGGTATGGCGTGAAGTTGTATAAGCTGTGCGAGAGTGCATCAGGGTATACATATAAATTCAGGATATATGAAGGGAAGGACAGCAGTATTCAGCCCCCAGAATGCCCCCCCTTACTGGGAATTAACGCAAAAATTGTGTGGGATTTGGTGCACCCACTGCTGGACCAGGGTTACCACCTCTACCTGGATAATTTTTATACCAGCGTCCCGCTCTTCAAGTGCCTCGCTTCCAGAAGGACTGCGGCATGCGGCACTGCTAGAAAAAATCTTAGAGGCCTCCCTAAAACACTGCTTGGGCAAACACTCAGAAGGGGTGAGAGCAGGGCACATTCTAGTAGCAACATATTGTGTGTCAAGTACAAGGACAAGAGAGATGTCCTTGTATTGACAACAATACATGGCCACACCAGTACCCATGTACCTGTACGAGGTACCAGTACAGAGACCCCCAAACCAGATTGCATCCTGGACTACAATAGGTACATGGGAGGGGTGGACTTGTCAGATCAAGTCCTGAAGCCCTACAGCGCTACGCGGAAATCGAGGGTGTGGTATAAGAAGCTGGCCGTGCACATCATACAGATGGCATTGTACAATGCGTACGTGCTACGTCGATGTGCAGGCCAGAGGGGAACTTTCCTGGAATTTCAAGAGGTGGTTATAAAGAACCTAATTTTTGGCGACCAGGAAGGAGGGGCACCCAGTACTTCTGGAAGCGAGGCCACACGCATCGTACCAGGGCAACACTTTCCAGGAGAAGTTCCCCAAACTGGCAAGAAGGGAAAAAGTCAAAAGAGGTGCAAAGTGTGCTATAAGAGGGGGATAAGGAAGGACACAACATACCAATGCGACACGTGTCCCGAAAAACCAGGGCTCTGTATGAAAGATTGTTTTAAAATTTACCATACATCCATTGATTTTTAATTTACCCTGATGCACTCCGCACAGCTTATCCCCCTCATCTTTCCCTTTTGAGCCCTGCCATGTGCCCAAGCAGCAAATAACAGCCACATGTAGGGTATTGCCGTACCCGGGAGAACCCACATTACAATTTATGGGGTGTATGTCTCCGGTGGCACATGCTGGGCACAATATATCGGACACTGAAATGGCATATATGTATAGGAAATTGCAAATCTCACTTTGCACCATCTACTGCGCATTACCTTTTACACAATAACTGTTGGGTCAAAATGCTCACTACACTCTAGATGAATGTCTTAAGGGGTGTAGTTTTTAAAATGGGGTCACTTCTCGGGGGTTTCAACTGTACTGGTACCTCAGGGGTTCTGCCTACATGACTTAGCACCAGAAAAGCTCCAGTAGGCTAAATGGTGGTCCTTCCCTTCTGAGCCCTGTCGTGTGCCCAGGCAGCTAATAACAGCCACATGTAGGGTATTGCCGTACCCGGGAGAACCCACATTACAATTTATGGGGTGTATGTCTCCAGTGGCACATGCTGGGCACAATATATCAGACACTGAAATGGCATATATGCATAGGAAATTGCAAATCTCACTTTGCACCATCTGCTGCGCATTACCTTTTACACAATAACTGTGGGGTCAAAATGCTCACTACACCACTAGATGAATGTCTTAAGGGGTGTAGTTTTTAAAATGGGGTCACTTCTCGGGGGTTTCAACTGTACTGGTACCTCAGGGGTTCTGCCTACATGACTTAGCACCAGAAAAGCTCCAGTAGGCTAAATGGTGGTCCTTCCCTTCTGAGCCCTGTCGTGTGCCCAGGCAGCTAATAACAGCCACATGTAGGGTATTGCCGTACCCGGGAGAACCCACATTACAATTTATGGGGTGTATGTCTCCAGTGGCACATGCTGGGCACAATATATCAGACACTGAAATGGCATATATGCATAGGAAATTGCAAATCTCACTTTGCACCATCTGCTGCGCATTACCTTTTACACAATAACTGTGGGGTCAAAATGCTCACTACACCACTAGATGAATGTCTTAAGGGGTGTAGTTTTTAAAATGGGGTCACTTCTCGGGGGTTTCAACTGTACTGGTACCTCAGGGGTTCTGCCTACATGACTTAGCACCAGAAAAGCTCCAGTAGGCTAAATGGTGGTCCTTCCCTTCTGAGCCCTGTCGTGTGCCCAGGCAGCTAATAACAGCCACATGTAGGGTATTGCCGTACCCGGGAGAACCCACATTACAATTTATGGGGTGTATGTCTCCAGTGGCACATGCTGGGCACAATATATCAGACACTGAAATGGCATATATGCATAGGAAATTGCAAATCTCACTTTGCACCATCTGCTGCGCATTACCTTTTACACAATAACTGTGGGGTCAAAATGCTCACTACACCACTAGATGAATGTCTTAAGGGGTGTAGTTTTTAAAATGGGGTCACTTCTCGGGGGTTTCAACTGTACTGGTACCTCAGGGGTTCTGCCTACATGACTTAGCACCAGAAAAGCTCCAGTAGGCTAAATGGTGGTCCTTCCCTTCTGAGCCCTGTCGTGTGCCCAGGCAGCTAATAACAGCCACATGTAGGGTATTGCCGTACCCGGGAGAACCCACATTACAATTTATGGGGTGTATGTCTCCAGTGGCACATGCTGGGCACAATATATCAGACACTGAAATGGCATATATGCATAGGAAATTGCAAATCTCACTTTGCACCATCTGCTGCGCATTACCTTTTACACAATAACTGTGGGGTCAAAATGCTCACTACACCACTAGATGAATGTCTTAAGGGGTGTAGTTTTTAAAATGGGGTCACTTCTCGGGGGTTTCAACTGTACTGGTACCTCAGGGGTTCTGCCTACATGACTTAGCACCAGAAAAGCTCCAGTAGGCTAAATGGTGGTCCTTCCCTTCTGAGCCCTGTCGTGTGCCCAGGCAGCTAATAACAGCCACATGTAGGGTATTGCCGTACCCGGGAGAACCCACATTACAATTTATGGGGTGTATGTCTCCAGTGGCACATGCTGGGCACAATATATCAGACACTGAAATGGCATATATGCATAGGAAATTGCAAATCTCACTTTGCACCATCTGCTGCGCATTACCTTTTACACAATAACTGTGGGGTCAAAATGCTCACTACACCACTAGATGAATGTCTTAAGGGGTGTAGTTTTTAAAATGGGGTCACTTCTCGGGGGTTTCAACTGTACTGGTACCTCAGGGGTTCTGCCTACATGACTTAGCACCAGAAAAGCTCCAGTAGGCTAAATGGTGGTCCTTCCCTTCTGAGCCCTGTCGTGTGCCCAGGCAGCTAATAACAGCCACATGTAGGGTATTGCCGTACCCGGGAGAACCCACATTACAATTTATGGGGTGTATGTCTCCAGTGGCACATGCTGGGCACAATATATCAGACACTGAAATGGCATATATGCATAGGAAATTGCAAATCTCACTTTGCACCATCTGCTGCGCATTACCTTTTACACAATAACTGTGGGGTCAAAATGCTCACTACACCACTAGATGAATGTCTTAAGGGGTGTAGTTTTTAAAATGGGGTCACTTCTCGGGGGTTTCAACTGTACTGGTACCTCAGGGGTTCTGCCTACATGACTTAGCACCAGAAAAGCTCCAGTAGGCTAAATGGTGGTCCTTCCCTTCTGAGCCCTGTCGTGTGCCCAGGCAGCTAATAACAGCCACATGTAGGGTATTGCCGTACCCGGGAGAACCCACATTACAATTTATGGGGTGTATGTCTCCAGTGGCACATGCTGGGCACAATATATCAGACACTGAAATGGCATATATGCATAGGAAATTGCAAATCTCACTTTGCACCATCTGCTGCGCATTACCTTTTACACAATAACTGTGGGGTCAAAATGCTCACTACACCACTAGATGAATGTCTTAAGGGGTGTAGTTTTTAAAATGGGGTCACTTCTCGGGGGTTTCAACTGTACTGGTACCTCAGGGGTTCTGCCTACATGACTTAGCACCAGAAAAGCTCCAGTAGGCTAAATGGTGGTCCTTCCCTTCTGAGCCCTGTCGTGTGCCCAGGCAGCTAATAACAGCCACATGTAGGGTATTGCCGTACCCGGGAGAACCCACATTACAATTTATGGGGTGTATGTCTCCAGTGGCACATGCTGGGCACAATATATCAGACACTGAAATGGCATATATGCATAGGAAATTGCAAATCTCACTTTGCACCATCTGCTGCGCATTACCTTTTACACAATAACTGTGGGGTCAAAATGCTCACTACACCACTAGATGAATGTCTTAAGGGGTGTAGTTTTTAAAATGGGGTCACTTCTCGGGGGTTTCAACTGTACTGGTACCTCAGGGGTTCTGCCTACATGACTTAGCACCAGAAAAGCTCCAGTAGGCTAAATGGTGGTCCTTCCCTTCTGAGCCCTGTCGTGTGCCCAGGCAGCTAATAACAGCCACATGTAGGGTATTGCCGTACCCGGGAGAACCCACATTACAATTTATGGGGTGTATGTCTCCAGTGGCACATGCTGGGCACAATATATCAGACACTGAAATGGCATATATGCATAGGAAATTGCAAATCTCACTTTGCACCATCTGCTGCGCATTACCTTTTACACAATAACTGTGGGGTCAAAATGCTCACTACACCACTAGATGAATGTCTTAAGGGGTGTAGTTTTTAAAATGGGGTCACTTCTCAGGGGTTTCAACTGTACTGGTACCTCAGGGGTTCTGCCTACATGACTTAGCACCAGAAAAGCTCCAGTAGGCTAAATGGTGGTCCTTCCCTTCTGAGCCCTGTCGTGTGCCCAGGCAGCTAATAACAGCCACATGTAGGGTATTGCCGTACCCGGGAGAACCCACATTACAATTTATGGGGTGTATGTCTCCAGTGGCACATGCTGGGCACAATATATCAGACACTGAAATGGCATATATGCATAGGAAATTGCAAATCTCACTTTGCACCATCTGCTGCGCATTACCTTTTACACAATAACTGTGGGGTCAAAATGCTCACTACACCACTAGATGAATGTCTTAAGGGGTGTAGTTTTTAAAATGGGGTCACTTCTCGGGGGTTTCAACTGTACTGGTACCTCAGGGGTTCTGCCTACATGACTTAGCACCAGAAAAGCTCCAGTAGGCTAAATGGTGGTCCTTCCCTTCTGAGCCCTGTCGTGTGCCCAGGCAGCTAATAACAGCCACATGTAGGGTATTGCCGTACCCGGGAGAACCCACATTACAATTTATGGGGTGTATGTCTCCAGTGGCACATGCTGGGCACAATATATCAGACACTGAAATGGCATATATGCATAGGAAATTGCAAATCTCACTTTGCACCATCTGCTGCGCATTACCTTTTACACAATAACTGTGGGGTCAAAATGCTCACTACACCACTAGATGAATGTCTTAAGGGGTGTAGTTTTTAAAATGGGGTCACTTCTCGGGGGTTTCAACTGTACTGGTACCTCAGGGGTTCTGCCTACATGACTTAGCACCAGAAAAGCTCCAGTAGGCTAAATGGTGGTCCTTCCCTTCTGAGCCCTGTCGTGTGCCCAGGCAGCTAATAACAGCCACATGTAGGGTATTGCCGTACCCGGGAGAACCCACATTACAATTTATGGGGTGTATGTCTCCAGTGGCACATGCTGGGCACAATATATCAGACACTGAAATGGCATATATGCATAGGAAATTGCAAATCTCACTTTGCACCATCTGCTGCGCATTACCTTTTACACAATAACTGTGGGGTCAAAATGCTCACTACACCACTAGATGAATGTCTTAAGGGGTGTAGTTTTTAAAATGGGGTCACTTCTCGGGGGTTTCAACTGTACTGGTACCTCAGGGGTTCTGCCTACATGACTTAGCACCAGAAAAGCTCCAGTAGGCTAAATGGTGGTCCTTCCCTTCTGAGCCCTGTCGTGTGCCCAGGCAGCTAATAACAGCCACATGTAGGGTATTGCCGTACCCGGGAGAACCCACATTACAATTTATGGGGTGTATGTCTCCAGTGGCACATGCTGGGCACAATATATCAGACACTGAAATGGCATATATGCATAGGAAATTGCAAATCTCACTTTGCACCATCTGCTGCGCATTACCTTTTACACAATAACTGTGGGGTCAAAATGCTCACTACACCACTAGATGAATGTCTTAAGGGGTGTAGTTTTTAAAATGGGGTCACTTCTCGGGGGTTTCAACTGTACTGGTACCTCAGGGGTTCTGCCTACATGACTTAGCACCAGAAAAGCTCCAGTAGGCTAAATGGTGGTCCTTCCCTTCTGAGCCCTGTCGTGTGCCCAGGCAGCTAATAACAGCCACATGTAGGGTATTGCCGTACCCGGGAGAACCCACATTACAATTTATGGGGTGTATGTCTCCAGTGGCACATGCTGGGCACAATATATCAGACACTGAAATGGCATATATGCATAGGAAATTGCAAATCTCACTTTGCACCATCTGCTGCGCATTACCTTTTACACAATAACTGTGGGGTCAAAATGCTCACTACACCACTAGATGAATGTCTTAAGGGGTGTAGTTTTTAAAATGGGGTCACTTCTCGGGGGTTTCAACTGTACTGGTACCTCAGGGGTTCTGCCTACATGACTTAGCACCAGAAAAGCTCCAGTAGGCTAAATGGTGGTCCTTCCCTTCTGAGCCCTGTCGTGTGCCCAGGCAGCTAATAACAGCCACATGTAGGGTATTGCCGTACCCGGGAGAACCCACATTACAATTTATGGGGTGTATGTCTCCAGTGGCACATGCTGGGCACAATATATCAGACACTGAAATGGCATATATGCATAGGAAATTGCAAATCTCACTTTGCACCATCTGCTGCGCATTACCTTTTACACAATAACTGTGGGGTCAAAATGCTCACTACACCACTAGATGAATGTCTTAAGGGGTGTAGTTTTTAAAATGGGGTCACTTCTCGGGGGTTTCAACTGTACTGGTACCTCAGGGGTTCTGCCTACATGACTT
Organism: Rhinoderma darwinii; assembly: GCF_050947455.1. NCBI lineage: Eukaryota > Metazoa > Chordata > Amphibia > Anura > Rhinodermatidae > Rhinoderma > Rhinoderma darwinii. The sequence continues at coordinate 30,691 of NW_027462321.1, forward strand.
AGCACCAGAAAAGCTCCAGTAGGCTAAATGGTGGTCCTTCCCTTCTGAGCCCTGTCGTGTGCCCAGGCAGCTAATAACAGCCACATGTAGGGTATTGCCGTACCCGGGAGAACCCACATTACAATTTATGGGGTGTATGTCTCCAGTGGCACATGCTGGGCACAATATATCAGACACTGAAATGGCATATATGCATAGGAAATTGCAAATCTCACTTTGCACCATCTGCTGCGCATTACCTTTTACACAATAACTGTGGGGTCAAAATGCTCACTACACCACTAGATGAATGTCTTAAGGGGTGTAGTTTTTAAAATGGGGTCACTTCTCGGGGGTTTCAACTGTACTGGTACCTCAGGGGCTTCTGCATACATGACTTAGCACAAGAAAAGCTCCAGTAGGCCAAATGGTGGTCCTTTCCTTCTGAGTCCTGCCATGGGCCCAAACATCAGTTTATCACCACAAATGGGGTATTGCCGCACTCAGGACAAATTGGGCAACAAAATGGGGTGTTTTATTCCTTGTGAAAATAAGAAATTTTGAACAAAAATTACATCTTAATGGAAAAAAATATCATTTTTTTAATTCACAGCCCAATTCAAATAGGTGCTGTGAAAAAACGGTGTGGTCAAAATGATAACAACAACCATAAATGAATTCCTTGAGGGGTCTAGTTTCCAAAATGGGGTCACTTCTGGTGGGTTTCCATTGCTTTCATACCTCAACACCTCTTCAAACCTGGCATGCTGCCTAAAATATATTCTAATAAAAAAGAGGCCTCAAAATGCACTAGGTGCTCCTTTGTTTCTGAGGCTTGTGTTTTATTCCACGAGCGCACTAGAGCCACATGTGGGACATTTCTAAAAACTGCAGAATCTGGACAATACATATTTAGTAGTATTTCTCTGGTAAAATCTTCTGTGTTACAGAAAAAAATGGAATAATATTGAAATTCAGCAAGAAAAATGAAATTTGCAAATTTCACCTCCACATTGCTTTAATTCCTGTGAAATGCCTGAAGGGTTAAAAAACTTTCTAAATGCTGTTTTGAATACTTTGAGGGGTCTAGTTTTTAAAATGGGGTGTTTTATGGGGGTTTCTAATACATAGGCCCCTCAAAGCCACTTCAGAACTCAAGAGGTACCTTAAAAAAAAGGCTTTTGAAATTTTCTTAAAAATATGAGAAATTGCTGTTTATGTTCTAAGCCTTGTAACGTCCAAGAAAAATAAAAGAATGTTAAAAAAACGATGCCAATCTAAAGTAGACATATGGGAAATGTGAACTAGTAACTATTTTGGGTGGTATAACCGTCTGTTTTACAAGCAGATGCATTTAAATTCTGAAAAATGCAATTTTTTCAAAATTTTCTCTAAATTTTGCAATTTTTCACCAATAAACACTGAATATATCGACCAAATTTTACCACGAACATGAAGCCCAAAGTGTCACGAGAAAACAATCTCAGAATCGCTTGGATAGGTTTAAGCATTCCGACGTTATTACCACATAAAGTGAAATATGTCAGATTTGAAAAATGGGCTCTGAGCCTTAAGGCCCAAACTAGGCTGCGTCCTTAAGGGGTTAAAGTGGGGTATGTTCAAAAATGTCAGAGGCGGTGGTGAACAGCAAGGGCAGGCCGGGGCAGAGTTCCAGGGCCAGGGGTGTGACGGCAGGCAGCGTAGGCCGGGGCAGAGTTCCAGGGCGGTGGGGAGAGGACTAGGCCTCAATCCAAGGAGATCCATTTGGTGACCAAACAGCAGTGACAATAAAAAGGCCCAAATGTCAAAGAATGACATTTCTGCAACTGAAAGTGAAACATTTGAAAGTGAAACATTTAAAATCAAGTTAAAGTCGGGTATGTTTAAAAATGTCAGAGGCGGTAATGAGCAGCAGAGGCAGGCCGGGGCACAGTTCCAGGGCCAGAGTGTGACACTGTCCGCCGATAGATAACCCTTTGCACATTATCGTCATCATCATTATCAGCAGCAGTTGCTGTCAGCCAGCTCCAGAGTGTATGAGCGGCGTGTGCTGCCCATTGCAGCCCAGGGTAGAGGAGCCGTGTGCAAGCTGTGCATGCCCGGGGGCAACAGTGTATGAGCTCCACAGCGCCAGCGGGGGGGTCCCACTATGTCCCAAGCCGCCTGACATGTACTTCCGGTCGGCCAGGAGGTGGCATGTCAGCCAGCTCCAGAGTGTATGAGCGGCGTGTGCCTGCACCCGTGGGGGGGATACAGGAGCCATGGGGAAGCTGTGCAAGACCGGGGGCAGCCGTGTACGAGCTCCGCAGCGCCCCTTGTGGACTTCCAGGGCAAGAGCGGTATGAGCGGCAAAGTCATGCCGACCTCCTGGAAGTCCCCGTCGGCCTCGCTCGCGGGTCGGTCCCGCTGGTTTTTTTACCTTCTTAATAAAAAAATCTTTTTTTTTTTATGGTATTTTCTGAAGCCTCAAGCCCACCTACAGTTGCACGAGCAAGGCCACCTCGGTGACTCCTACCGAAAGCGGCCGGGAGCCATCTCCGTGTACGAGCGGCGTGTGCGGCGTGTGCCTGCCTATTGCACCCGTGGGGGGATAGAGGAGCCATGGGGAAGCTGTGCCAGCCCGGGGGCAGCCCTGTACGAGCTCCACAGCGCCCGCGGCGAGTCCCGCCGTGTCCACCCGGCTGCCAAGCACTTCCGGTCCGCGAGTGATGCATGACAGCGGCCGGGAGCCAGCTCCGCCTATCAGCGGCGGTGTGCCTGCCTTCTGCACCCGTGGGGGGATAGAGGGGCCCCGTGGGAGCTGCTGCATGCCGGCAGCTTCCTTGTGGGAGCTCCACAGCGCCCGCGGTCCTCGGCGGACTTCCAGGGCAAGAGCGGTATGAGCGGCCACCTCATGCCGACCTCCTGGAAGTCCCCGTCGGCTTAGCTCGCGGGTCGGTCCCGCTGTTTTTTTTTTTACCTTCTTAATAAAAAAATCTTTTTTTTTTTATGGTACTTTCGGAAGCCTCAAGCCCACCTGCAGTTGCACGAGCAAGGACACCTCGGTGACTCCTACCGAAAGCGGCCGGGAGTCATCTCCGTGTACGAGCGGCGTGTGCGGCGTGTGCCTGCCTATTGCACCCGTGGGGGGATAGAGGAGCCATGGGGAAGCTGTGCCAGCCCGGGGGCAGCCCTGTACGAGCTCCACAGCACCCGCGGCGAGTCCCGCCGTGTCCACCCGGCTGCCAAGCACTTCCGGTCCGCGAGTGATGCATGACAGCGGCCGGGAGCCAGCTCCGCCTATCAGCGGCGGTGTGCCTGCCTTCTGCACCCGTGGGGGGATAGAGGGGCCCCGTGGGAGCTTGTGGATGCCGGCAGCTTCCTTGTGGGAGCTCCACAGCGCCCGCGGCGAGTCCCGTCGTGTCCACCCGGCTGCCAAGCACTTCCGGTCCGCGAGTGATGCATGACAGCGGCCGGGAGCCAGCTCCGCCTATCAGCGGCGGTGTGCCTGCCTTCTGCACCCGTGGGGGGATAGAGGGGCCCCGTGGGAGCTGCTGCATGCCGGCAGCTTCCTTGTGGGAGCTCCACAGCGCCCGCGGTCCTCTGCGGACTTCCAGGGCAAGAGCGGTAGGAGCCTCCACCTCATGCCGACCTCCTGGAAGTCCCCGTCGGCCTAGCTCGCGGGTCGGTCCCGCTGTGGTTTTTTTTACCTTCTTAATAAAAAAACTTTTTTTTTTTATGGTATTTTCCGAAGCCCCAAGCCCACCTGCATTTGCACGAGCAAGGCCACCTCGGTGACTCCTACCGAAAGCGGCCGGGAGCCATCTCCGTGTACGAGCGGCGTGTGCGGCGTGTGCCTGCCTATTGCACCCGTGGGGGGATAGAGGAGCCTTGTGGAAGCTGTGCCAGCCCGGGGGCAGCCCTGTACGAGCTCCACAGCACCCGCGGCGAGTCCCGCCGTGTCCACCCGGCTGACAAGCACTTCCGGTCCGCGAGTGATGCATGACAGCGGCCGGGAGCCAGCTCCGCCTATCAGCGGCGTGTGCCTGCCTTCTGCACCCGTGGGGGGATAGAGGGGCCCCGTGGGAGCTTGTGGATGCCGGCAGCTTCCTTGTGGGAGCTCCACAGCGCCCGCGGCGAGTCCCGTCGTGTCCACCCGGCTGCAAAGCACTTCCGGTCCGCGAGTGATGCATGACAGCGGCCGGGAGCCAGCTCCGCCTATCAGCGGCGGTGTGCCTGCCTTCTGCACCCGTGGGGGGATAGAGGGGCCCCGTGGGAGCTGCTGGATGCCAGCAGCTTCCTTGTGGGAGCTCCACAGCGCCCGCGGTCCTCTGCGGACTTCCAGGGCAAGAGCGGTAGGAGCCTCCACCTCATGCCGACCTCCTGGAAGTCCCCGTCGGCCTAGCTCGCGGGTCGGTCCCGCTGTTTTTTTTTTTACCTTCTTAATAAAAAAACTTTTTTTTTTTATGGTATTTTCCGAAGCCCCAAGCCCCCCTGCATTTGCACGAGCAAGGCCACCTCGGTGACTCCTACCGAAAGCGGCCGGGAGCCATCTCCGTGTACGAGCGGCGTGTGCGGCGTGTGCCTGCCTATTGCACCCGTGGGGGGATAGAGGAGCCTTGTGGAAGCTGTGCCAGCCCGGGGGCAGCCCTGTACGAGCTCCACAGCACCCGCGGCGAGTCCCGCCGTGTCCACCCGGCTGACAAGCACTTCCGGTCCGCGAGTGATGCATGACAGCGGCCGGGAGCCAGCTCCGCCTATTAGCGGCGGTGTGCCTGCCTTCTGCACCCGTGGGGGGATAGAGGGGCCCCGTGGGAGCTTGTGGATGCCGGCAGCTTCCTTGTGGGAGCTCCACAGCGCCCGCGGCGAGTCCCGTAGTTCACCCGCCCGACATGCACTTCCGGTCCGCGACGGACTTCCAGGGCTCAAGCGGTAGGTGCGGCCACCTCATGCCGACCTCCTGGAACTCCCCCTCGGCCTGGCTCGCGTGTCTGTCTTCATTCACGTTTTGGAGGAAAAACCCTATGAGGTTTTTATTTTGGCCTTCAGCCAAGCAGCAGTTCCAGGAGGCCGGGCATTTTGGCACCTCCCACCGGTGTAATTGGCGAGGTGACACTTTTAGGGGTGTGAACATCTCCTACGCCTGAAATACTGTGAGAGGGAGAACTTGCTCCGCCTCCCAAGTCCAACACTTCCAGGACGAGAGGAGGGCGGGAGGCGTTCCCTGCTTAGGCCGAATGCGGCTTCCAGGGAGATAGCGGCACCAAGCCGCCCTCTCACGCCGCTGCCCTGGATGTCCCCGTCGGCCTCGCTCGCGGGTTGGTCCCGCTGTTTTTTTTTACCTTCTTAATAAAAATTTTTTTTTTTTTTATGCCATTTTCTGAAGTCCCAAGCCCACCTGGAGTTGCACGAGCCCGGCCACCTCGGTGACTCCTACCGAAAGCGGCCGGGAGCCACCTCGGTGTACGAGCGGCGTGTGCCTGCCTATTGCACCCGTGGGGGGATAGAGGGGCCCCGTGGGAGCTGCTGCATGCCGGCAGCTTCCTTGTGGGAGCTCCACAGCGCCCGCGGTCCTCTGAGGACTTCCAGGGCAAGAGCGGTAGGAGCCTCCACCTCATGCCGACCTCCTGGAAGTCCCCGTCGGCCTAGCTCGCGGGTCGGTCCCGCTGTTTTTTTTTTTACCTTCTTAATAAAAAAATCTTTTTTTTTTTATGGTATTTTCGGAAGCCCCAAGCCCACCTGCATTTGCACGAGCAAGGCCACCTCGGTGACTCCTACCGAAAGCGGCCGGGAGCCACCTCGGTGTACGAGCGGCGTGTGCCTGCCTATTGCACCCGTGGGGGGATAGAGGGGCCCCGTGGGAGCTGCTGCATGCCGGCAGCTTCCTTGTGGGAGCTCCACAGCGCCCGCGGTCCTCTGAGGACTTCCAGGGCAAGAGCGGTAGGAGCCTCCACCTCATGCCGACCTCCTGGAAGTCCCCGTCGGCCTAGCTCGCGGGTCGGTCCCGCTGGTTTTTTTTTTACCTTCTTAATAAAAAAATCTTTTTTTTTTTATGGTATTTTCGGAAGCCCCAAGCCCACCTGCATTTGCACGAGCAAGGCCACCTCGGTGACTCCTACCGAAAGCGGCCGGGAGCCACCTCGGTGTACGAGCGGCGTGTGCCTGCCTATTGCACCCGTGGGGGGATAGAGGAGCCATGGGGAAGCCGTGCCAGCCCGGGGGCAGCAGTTTACGAGCTCCGTAGCGCCCTGCGGTCCTCGGCGGACTTCCAGGGCAAGAGCGGTAGGCGCGGCCACCTCATGCCGACCTCCTGGAAGTCCCCGTCGGCCTGGCTCGCGTCTCGGTCCCGCTGTGTGTTTTACCTTCATAATAAAAAAAACTTTTTTTTTTTATGGTATTTTCTGAAGTCCCAAGCCGACCTGCAGTTGCAGGAGCTCGGCCACCTCGGCAACTCCTACCGAAAGCCGTGAAATAGGAAGTACAAACGGGAGCTGCTCCCGTTCCAAGCCGGGAAGGACTTCCATGGTGTGACCGGTAGGTAGTGACACCTCCTGCCGGCCTCCTGGAAGTCCCGGTCGGCCTGGCTGGCAGGTCTGTCTTCATTGACGTTTTGGAGGAAAAACCCTATGAGGTTTTTATTTTGGGCTTCAGCCGGGCAGCAGTTCCAGGAGCCCGGGTACTTTGGCACCTTACCCCGGTGTATTTGAGGTGGTGACACTTTTAGGGGTGCAAATATCTCCTTCACCTGAAATCCTGTGAGAGGGCATTTCTGCTCCGCGTTCCAAGTCCTAACGGTTCTTCCTAGCGGGAAGTCCTAACCGTTCGTGGCCGAGAAGGACTTCCATGGTGTGACCGGTATGTAGTGGCACGTCATGCCGGCCTCCTGGAAGTCCCCGTCGGCCTGGCTGGCAGGTCTGTCTTCATTGACGTTTTGGAGGAAAAACCCTATGAGGTTTTTATTTTGGGCTTCAGCCGGGCAGCAGTTCCAGGAGCCCGGGTAAGTTGGCACCTTACCCCGGTGTATTTGAGGTGGTGACACTTTTAGGGGTGCGAATATCTCCTTCACCTGAAATCCTGTGAGAGGGCATTTCTGCTCCGCGTTCCAAGTCCCTACGGTTCTTCCTAGCGGGAAGTCCTAACCGTTTGTGGCCGAGAAGGACTTCCATGGTGTGACCGGTATGTAGTGGCACGTCATGCCGGCCTCCTGGAAGTCCCCGTCGGCCTCGTTGGCTGGTCGGTCCGGTGCACCTGGACTTCCACGAAAGAACTTTGGTGCATTCTTTCTGGAGTCCCAGGCCGACCAGCAGTTGTAGGAGCTCGGCCACGTTGGCGAGTCCAACCGAGAGTACCGTGAAGGAGGACGTGCTGCACGTTCTAGCGGGAGCTGCACCTGGTCCAACCCGAGAAGGACTTCCATGGTGTGACCGGTATGTAGTGGCACGTCATGCCGGCCTCCTGGAAGTCCCCGTCGGCCTGGCTGGCAGGTCTGTCTTCATTGACGTTTTGGAGGAAAAACCCTATGAGGTTTTTATTTTGGGCTTCAGCCGGGCAGCAGTTCCAGGAGCCCGGGTAAGTTGGCACCTTACCCCGGTGTATTTGAGGTGGTGACACTTTTAGGGGTGCGAATATCTCCTTCACCTGAAATCCTGTGAGAGGGCATTTCTGCTCCGCGTTCCAAGTCCCTACGGTTCTTCCTAGCGGGAAGTCCTAACCGTTTGTGGCCGAGAAGGACTTCCATGGTGTGACCGGTATGTAGTGGCACGTCATGCCGGCCTCCTGGAAGTCCCCGTCGGCCTCGTTGGCTGGTCGGTCCGGTGCACCTGGACTTCCACGAAAGAACTTTGGTGCATTCTTTCTGGAGTCCCAGGCCGACCAGCAGTTGTAGGAGCTCGGCCACGTTGGCGAGTCCAACCGAGAGTACCGTGAAGGAGGACGTGCTGCACGTTCTAGCGGGAGCTGCACCTGGTCCAACCCGAGAAGGACTTCCATGGTGTGACCGGTATGTAGTGGCACGTCATGCCGGCCTCCTGGAAGTCCCCGTCGGCCTCTGCCACCTGTCGTTAAGCTGTGAGAGGAGCACGTGCTCCCGCGCCGTTTGAGTCTTTGGAATTTGTCCAAGACTCCTCAGATCGATCTGGCTCCCCGCGACCCGGCGGCGGAGGGACCACTCGCTCGGCAGTGCTTTGGAGCCCTGTCGGTTACGGCGAGCGCGTCTTCCTCCCACACCGTCCGGGTCTGTTTCGCCCCCGGCCACCTACGGCCGGTGTCCCAAAAAGCCCGGCGGTCCTGCTAAAGGCGGGTGCCGGTACCTCTCGCTCCCGCGAGGTGCGTTTGCTCAGTGCTGCTGCTATCACTCTAAAAGGCGTCCGAGAGTGCGCTGGTGTCGCCGGAGCCCGAGGCACGAGAGAAAGCTTTAAACGACGGGGAGGCAGTGACCGCCCCCGTATGTCCGCTGCTCGCAAGGGCCTCTCTAGCCGAGGTGCTCCCAGGCGCACCCGCGCATGGGGCACGGTTGTTTCTCGCAAGTAGTCCAAAGCCGTCTTCCGCCTCGCCCGAGGCTGGAAGTGTCGGCGTGGCTCCCGCATGCAAGCCACACGCGGCTCCACGGTGGCTTCCCTCCCCCCCTCTCCGGAGGGGGGCGGCCCCATCCCATGTGGAGCCGCTAAGCCGCCGGGAAAGCGGCCTCGGTTCCCCGTGGGCGACAAAGGCGTCCTCCTCGGCACTTTGCGAGCTGGGCCGCCGGAGAGAGCAGTTAACCCGGATTGTCGAGGTTGTCGTTGCCTTTGTCCCATATTACCTAAGCCTGGTCCTTGTTACCTTACTGGTAAGGGTTAGGGACGCTGAGCGCGCTCCATCTTCTCGGCTCTATGTTGGGCTCTCTCTAAACAGGTCCTCGACTTAAGACCGACCGGTCTTCGTAGGCATCCTTCATCTCGGCAGGTTGCGAGCTGGGCCGTCGGTGAGAGCAGTTAACCCGGATTGTCGAGGTTGCCGTTGCCTTTGTCCCATATTACCTAAGCCTGGTCCTTGATACCTTACTGGTAAGGGTTAGGGACGATGAGCGCGCTCCATCTTCTCGGCTCTATGTTGGGCTCTCTCTAAACAGGTCCTCGACTTACGATTCTGCCCCGACCGACCGACCGGTCTTCGTAGGCGTCCTCCATCTCGGCAGGTTGCGAGCTGGGCCGCTGGTGAGAGCAGATAACAACCCGGATTGTCGAGGTTGCCGTTGCCTTTGTCCCATATTACCTAAGCCTGGTCCTTGATACCTTACTGGTAAGGGTTAGGGACGATGAGCGCGCTCCATCTTCTCGGCTCTATGTTGGGCTCTCTCTAAACAGGTCCTCGACTT
>NW_027462322.1:0-41497 GCF_050947455.1 Rhinoderma darwinii
CACATAAACATGGTTCTGAACATGCTGCCAATTTCTCGCCTGGGAAACATGCAGAGAAGTCCAAGATAGTGTTTTTTAGACTGGCTGCCACGAGCTGAATCGAATGCAGCCAAGAGCGAGCGTCTAGGACTTACGGTTCAGGAGTTATTCACAGAAACATGGTTCTTTTACTGCCAGCCGCAAAAGCGAAAATAACCAAGATCGAGCGTCTAGGATTTACTTGTCAATAACTCGCCTGGGAAACATCCAGAGAAGTCAAACACAGTGCTCCTATACTAATTGCCAGGCGCTGAGACGAATGCCGCCAAGATCGAGCGTCTAGGACTTACGGTTCAAGAATTAGCTTTAGAAACATTTGCCTTAGGAACATGCAGAGAAGTCCAAGATAGTGTTTTTTAGACTGGCTGCCACGAGCTGAATCGAATGCAGCCAAGAGCGAGCGTCTAGGACTTACGGTTCAGGAGTTATTCACAGAAACATGGTTCTGAACATGCTGCCAATTTCTCGCCTGGGAAACATGCAGAGAAGTCCAAGATAGTGTTTTTTAGACTGGCTGCCACGAGCTGAATCGAATGCAGCCAAGAGCGAGCGTCTAGGACTTACGGTTCAGGAGTTATTCACAGAAACATGGTTCTGAACATGCTGCCAATTGCTCGCCTGGGAAACATGCAGAGAAGTCCAAGATAGTGTTTTTTAGACTGGCTGCCACGAGCTGAATCGAATGCAGCCAAGAGCGAGCGTCTAGGACTTACGGTTCAGGAGTTATTCACAGAAACATGGTTCTTTTACTGCCAGCCGCGAAAGCGAAAATAACCAAGATCGAGCGTCTAGGATTTACTTGTCAATAACTCGCCTGGGAAACATCCAGAGAAGTCAAACACAGTGCTCCTATACTAATTGCCAGGCGCTGAGACGAATGCCGCCAAGATCGAGCGTCTAGGACTTACGGTTCAGGAGTTATTCACAGAAACATGGTTCTGAACATGCTGCCAATTTCTCGCCTGGGAAACATGCAGAGAAGTCCAAGATAGTGTTTTTTAGACTGGCTGCCACGAGCTGAATCGAATGCAGCCAAGAGCGAGCGTCTAGGACTTACGGTTCAGGAGTTATTCACAGAAACATGGTTCTTTTACTGCCAGCCGCGAAAGCGAAAATAACCAAGATCGAGCGTCTAGGATTTACTTGTCAATAACTCGCCTGGGAAACATCCAGAGAAGTCAAACACAGTGCTCCTATACTAATTGCCAGGCGCTGAGACGAATGCCGCCAAGATCGAGCGTCTAGGACTTACGGTTCAGGAGTTATTCACAGAAACATGGTTCTGAACATGCTGCCAATTTCTCGCCTGGGAAACATGCAGAGAAGTCCAAGATAGTGTTTTTTAGACTGGCTGCCACGAGCTGAATCGAATGCAGCCAAGAGCGAGCGTCTAGGACTTACGGTTCAGGAGTTATTCACAGAAACATGGTTCTGAACATGCTGCCAATTGCTCGCCTGGGAAACATGCAGAGAAGTCCAAGATAGTGTTTTTTAGACTGGCTGCCACGAGCTGAATCGAATGCAGCCAAGAGCGAGCGTCTAGGACTTACGGTTCAGGAGTTATTCACAGAAACATGGTTCTGAACATGCTGCCAATTTCTCGCCTGGGAAACATGCAGAGAAGTCCAAGATAGTGTTTTTTAGACTGGCTGCCACGAGCTGAATCGAATGCAGCCAAGAGCGAGCGTCTAGGACTTACGGTTCAGGAGTTATTCACAGAAACATGGTTCTTTTACTGCCAGCCGCGAAAGCGAAAATAACCAAGATCGAGCGTCTAGGATTTACTTGTCAATAACTCGCCTGGGAAACATCCAGAGAAGTCAAACACAGTGCTCCTATACTAATTGCCAGGCGCTGAGACGAATGCCGCCAAGATCGAGCGTCTAGGACTTACGGTTCAGGAGTTATTCACAGAAACATGGTTCTGAACATGCTGCCAATTTCTCGCCTGGGAAACATGCAGAGAAGTCCAAGATAGTGTTTTTTAGACTGGCTGCCACGAGCTGAATCGAATGCAGCCAAGAGCGAGCGTCTAGGACTTACGGTTCAGGAGTTATTCACAGAAACATGGTTCTGAACATGCTGCCAATTGCTCGCCTGGGAAACATGCAGAGAAGTCCAAGATAGTGTTTTTTAGACTGGCTGCCACGAGCTGAATCGAATGCAGCCAAGAGCGAGCGTCTAGGACTTACGGTTCAGGAGTTATTCACAGAAACATGGTTCTGAACATGCTGCCAATTTCTCGCCTGGGAAACATGCAGAGAAGTCCAAGATAGTGTTTTTTAGACTGGCTGCCACGAGCTGAATCGAATGCAGCCAAGAGCGAGCGTCTAGGACTTACGGTTCAGGAGTTATTCACAGAAACATGGTTCTTTTACTGCCAGCCGCGAAAGCGAAAATAACCAAGATCGAGCGTCTAGGATTTACTTGTCAATAACTCGCCTGGGAAACATCCAGAGAAGTCAAACACAGTGCTCCTATACTAATTGCCAGGCGCTGAGACGAATGCCGCCAAGATCGAGCGTCTAGGACTTACGGTTCAGGAGTTATTCACAGAAACATGGTTCTGAACATGCTGCCAATTTCTCGCCTGGGAAACATGCAGAGAAGTCCAAGATAGTGTTTTTTAGACTGGCTGCCACGAGCTGAATCGAATGCAGCCAAGAGCGAGCGTCTAGGACTTACGGTTCAGGAGTTATTCACAGAAACATGGTTCTTTTACTGCCAGCCGCAAAAGCGAAAATAACCAAGATCGAGCGTCTAGGATTTACTTGTCAATAACTCGCCTGGGAAACATCCAGAGAAGTCAAACACAGTGCTCCTATACTAATTGCCAGGCGCTGAGACGAATGCCGCCAAGATCGAGCGTCTAGGACTTACGGTTCAAGAATTAGCTTTAGAAACATTTGCCTTAGGAACATGCAGAGAAGTCCAACATAGTGTTTTTTAGACTGGCTGCCACGAGCTGAATCGAATGCAGCCAAGAGCGAGCGTCTAGGACTTACGGTTCAGGAGTTATTCACAGAAACATGGTTCTGAACATGCTGCCAATTGCTCGCCTGGGAAACATGCAGAGAAGTCCAAGATAGTGTTTTTTAGACTGGCTGCCACGAGCTGAATCGAATGCAGCCAAGAGCGAGCGTCTAGGACTTACGGTTCAGGAGTTATTCACAGAAACATGGTTCTGAACATGCTGCCAATTGCTCGCCTGGGAAACATGCAGAGAAGTCCAAGATAGTGTTTTTTAGACTGGCTGCCACGAGCTGAATCGAATGCAGCCAAGAGCGAGCGTCTAGGACTTACGGTTCAGGAGTTATTCACAGAAACATGGTTCTTTTACTGCCAGCCGCGAAAGCGAAAATAACCAAGATCGAGCGTCTAGGATTTACTTGTCAATAACTCGCCTGGGAAACATCCAGAGAAGTCAAACACAGTGCTCCTATACTAATTGCCAGGCGCTGAGACGAATGCCGCCAAGATCGAGCGTCTAGGACTTACGGTTCAAGAATTAGCTTTAGAAACATTTGCCTTAGGAACATGCAGAGAAGTCCAAGATAGTGTTTTTTAGACTGGCTGCCACGAGCTGAATCGAATGCAGCCAAGAGCGAGCGTCTAGGACTTACGGTTCAGGAGTTATTCACAGAAACATGGTTCTGAACATGCTGCCAATTTCTCGCCTGGGAAACATGCAGAGAAGTCCAAGATAGTGTTTTTTAGACTGGCTGCCACGAGCTGAATCGAATGCAGCCAAGAGCGAGCGTCTAGGACTTACGGTTCAGGAGTTATTCACAGAAACATGGTTCTGAACATGCTGCCAATTGCTCGCCTGGGAAACATGCAGAGAAGTCCAAGATAGTGTTTTTTAGACTGGCTGCCACGAGCTGAATCGAATGCAGCCAAGAGCGAGCGTCTAGGACTTACGGTTCAGGAGTTATTCACAGAAACATGGTTCTGAACATGCTGCCAATTTCTCGCCTGGGAAACATGCAGAGAAGTCCAAGATAGTGTTTTTTAGACTGGCTGCCACGAGCTGAATCGAATGCAGCCAAGAGCGAGCGTCTAGGACTTACGGTTCAGGAGTTATTCACAGAAACATGGTTCTGAACATGCTGCCAATTTCTCGCCTGGGAAACATGCAGAGAAGTCCAAGATAGTGTTTTTTAGACTGGCTGCCACGAGCTGAATCGAATGCAGCCAAGAGCGAGCGTCTAGGACTTACGGTTCAGGAGTTATTCACAGAAACATGGTTCTGAACATGCTGCCAATTTCTCGCCTGGGAAACATGCAGAGAAGTCCAAGATAGTGTTTTTTAGACTGGCTGCCACGAGCTGAATCGAATGCAGCCAAGAGCGAGCGTCTAGGACTTACGGTTCAGGAGTTATTCACAGAAACATGGTTCTTTTACTGCCAGCCGCGAAAGCGAAAATAACCAAGATCGAGCGTCTAGGATTTACTTGTCAATAACTCGCCTGGGAAACATCCAGAGAAGTCAAACACAGTGCTCCTATACTAATTGCCAGGCGCTGAGACGAATGCCGCCAAGATCGAGCGTCTAGGACTTACGGTTCAGGAGTTATTCACAGAAACATGGTTCTGAACATGCTGCCAATTTCTCGCCTGGGAAACATGCAGAGAAGTCCAAGATAGTGTTTTTTAGACTGGCTGCCACGAGCTGAATCGAATGCAGCCAAGAGCGAGCGTCTAGGACTTACGGTTCAGGAGTTATTCACAGAAACATGGTTCTTTTACTGCCAGCCGCGAAAGCGAAAATAACCAAGATCGAGCGTCTAGGATTTACTTGTCAATAACTCGCCTGGGAAACATCCAGAGAAGTCAAACACAGTGCTCCTATACTAATTGCCAGGCGCTGAGACGAATGCCGCCAAGATCGAGCGTCTAGGACTTACGGTTCAAGAATTAGCTTTAGAAACATTTGCCTTAGGAACATGCAGAGAAGTCCAAGATAGTGTTTTTTAGACTGGCTGCCACGAGCTGAATCGAATGCAGCCAAGAGCGAGCGTCTAGACTTACGGTTCAGGAGTTATTCACAGAAACATGGTTCTGAACATGCTGCCAATTTCTCGCCTGGGAAACATGCAGAGAAGTCCAAGATAGTGTTTTTTAGACTGGCTGCCACGAGCTGAATCGAATGCAGCCAAGAGCGAGCGTCTAGGACTTACGGTTCAGGAGTTATTCACAGAAACATGGTTCTTTTACTGCCAGCCGCGAAAGCGAAAATAACCAAGATCGAGCGTCTAGGATTTACTTGTCAATAACTCGCCTGGGAAACATCCAGAGAAGTCAAACACAGTGCTCCTATACTAATTGCCAGGCGCTGAGACGAATGCCGCCAAGATCGAGCGTCTAGGACTTACGGTTCAAGAATTAGCTTTAGAAACATTTGCCTTAGGAACATGCAGAGAAGTCCAAGATAGTGTTTTTTAGACTGGCTGCCACGAGCTGAATCGAATGCAGCCAAGAGCGAGCGTCTAGGACTTACGGTTCAGGAGTTATTCACAGAAACATGGTTCTGAACATGCTGCCAATTTCTCGCCTGGGAAACATGCAGAGAAGTCCAAGATAGTGTTTTTTAGACTGGCTGCCACGAGCTGAATCGAATGCAGCCAAGAGCGAGCGTCTAGGACTTACGGTTCAGGAGTTATTCACAGAAACATGGTTCTGAACATGCTGCCAATTGCTCGCCTGGGAAACATGCAGAGAAGTCCAAGATAGTGTTTTTTAGACTGGCTGCCACGAGCTGAATCGAATGCAGCCAAGAGCGAGCGTCTAGGACTTACGGTTCAGGAGTTATTCACAGAAACATGGTTCTGAACATGCTGCCAATTTCTCGCCTGGGAAACATGCAGAGAAGTCCAAGATAGTGTTTTTTAGACTGGCTGCCACGAGCTGAATCGAATGCAGCCAAGAGCGAGCGTCTAGGACTTACGGTTCAGGAGTTATTCACAGAAACATGGTTCTGAACATGCTGCCAATTTCTCGCCTGGGAAACATGCAGAGAAGTCCAAGATAGTGTTTTTTAGACTGGCTGCCACGAGCTGAATCGAATGCAGCCAAGAGCGAGCGTCTAGGACTTACGGTTCAGGAGTTATTCACAGAAACATGGTTCTGAACATGCTGCCAATTTCTCGCCTGGGAAACATGCAGAGAAGTCCAAGATAGTGTTTTTTAGACTGGCTGCCACGAGCTGAATCGAATGCAGCCAAGAGCGAGCGTCTAGGACTTACGGTTCAGGAGTTATTCACAGAAACATGGTTCTTTTACTGCCAGCCGCGAAAGCGAAAATAACCAAGATCGAGCGTCTAGGATTTACTTGTCAATAACTCGCCTGGGAAACATCCAGAGAAGTCAAACACAGTGCTCCTATACTAATTGCCAGGCGCTGAGACGAATGCCGCCAAGATCGAGCGTCTAGGACTTACGGTTCAGGAGTTATTCACAGAAACATGGTTCTGAACATGCTGCCAATTTCTCGCCTGGGAAACATGCAGAGAAGTCCAAGATAGTGTTTTTTTAGACTGGCTGCCACGAGCTGAATCGAATGCAGCCAAGAGCGAGCGTCTAGGACTTACGGTTCAGGAGTTATTCACAGAAACATGGTTCTGAACATGCTGCCAATTTCTCGCCTGGGAAACATGCAGAGAAGTCCAAGATAGTGTTTTTTAGACTGGCTGCCACGAGCTGAATCGAATGCAGCCAAGAGCGAGCGTCTAGGACTTACGGTTCAGGAGTTATTCACAGAAACATGGTTCTGAACATGCTGCCAATTGCTCGCCTGGGAAACATGCAGAGAAGTCCAAGATAGTGTTTTTTAGACTGGCTGCCACGAGCTGAATCGAATGCAGCCAAGAGCGAGCGTCTAGGACTTACGGTTCAGGAGTTATTCACAGAAACATGGTTCTTTTACTGCCAGCCGCGAAAGCGAAAATAACCAAGATCGAGCGTCTAGGATTTACTTGTCAATAACTCGCCTGGGAAACATCCAGAGAAGTCAAACACAGTGCTCCTATACTAATTGCCAGGCGCTGAGACGAATGCCGCCAAGATCGAGCGTCTAGGACTTACGGTTCAGGAGTTATTCACAGAAACATGGTTCTGAACATGCTGCCAATTTCTCGCCTGGGAAACATGCAGAGAAGTCCAAGATAGTGTTTTTTAGACTGGCTGCCACGAGCTGAATCGAATGCAGCCAAGAGCGAGCGTCTAGGACTTACGGTTCAGGAGTTATTCACAGAAACATGGTTCTTTTACTGCCAGCCGCGAAAGCGAAAATAACCAAGATCGAGCGTCTAGGATTTACTTGTCAATAACTCGCCTGGGAAACATCCAGAGAAGTCAAACACAGTGCTCCTATACTAATTGCCAGGCGCTGAGACGAATGCCGCCAAGATCCAGCGTCTAGGACTTACGGTTCAGGAGTTATTCACAGAAACATGGTTCTGAACATGCTGCCAATTTCTCGCCTGGGAAACATGCAGAGAAGTCCAAGATAGTGTTTTTTAGACTGGCTGCCACGAGCTGAATCGAATGCAGCCAAGAGCGAGCGTCTAGGACTTACGGTTCAGGAGTTATTCACAGAAACATGGTTCTGAACATGCTGCCAATTGCTCGCCTGGGAAACATGCAGAGAAGTCCAAGATAGTGTTTTTTAGACTGGCTGCCACGAGCTGAATCGAATGCAGCCAAGAGCGAGCGTCTAGGACTTACGGTTCAGGAGTTATTCACAGAAACATGGTTCTGAACATGCTGCCAATTTCTCGCCTGGGAAACATGCAGAGAAGTCCAAGATAGTGTTTTTTAGACTGGCTGCCACGAGCTGAATCGAATGCAGCCAAGAGCGAGCGTCTAGGACTTACGGTTCAGGAGTTATTCACAGAAACATGGTTCTGAACATGCTGCCAATTTCTCGCCTGGGAAACATGCAGAGAAGTCCAAGATAGTGTTTTTTAGACTGGCTGCCACGAGCTGAATCGAATGCAGCCAAGAGCGAGCGTCTAGGACTTACGGTTCAGGAGTTATTCACAGAAACATGGTTCTGAACATGCTGCCAATTTCTCGCCTGGGAAACATGCAGAGAAGTCCAAGATAGTGTTTTTTAGACTGGCTGCCACGAGCTGAATCGAATGCAGCCAAGAGCGAGCGTCTAGGACTTACGGTTCAGGAGTTATTCACAGAAACATGGTTCTTTTACTGCCAGCCGCGAAAGCGAAATAACCAAGATCGAGCGTCTAGGATTTACTTGTCAATAACTCGCCTGGGAAACATCCAGAGAAGTCAAACACAGTGCTCCTATACTAATTGCCAGGCGCTGAGACGAATGCCGCCAAGATCGAGCGTCTAGGACTTACGGTTCAAGAATTAGCTTTAGAAACATTTGCCTTAGGAACATGCAGAGAAGTCCAAGATAGTGTTTTTTAGACTGGCTGCCACGAGCTGAATCGAATGCAGCCAAGAGCGAGCGTCTAGGACTTACGGTTCAGGAGTTATTCACAGAAACATGGTTCTGAACATGCTGCCAATTTCTCGCCTGGGAAACATGCAGAGAAGTCCAAGATAGTGTTTTTTAGACTGGCTGCCACGAGCTGAATCGAATGCAGCCAAGAGCGAGCGTCTAGGACTTACGGTTCAGGAGTTATTCACAGAAACATGGTTCTTTTACTGCCAGCCGCGAAAGCGAAAATAACCAAGATCGAGCGTCTAGGATTTACTTGTCAATAACTCGCCTGGGAAACATCCAGAGAAGTCAAACACAGTGCTCCTATACTAATTGCCAGGCGCTGAGACGAATGCCGCCAAGATCGAGCGTCTAGGACTTACGGTTCAAGAATTAGCTTTAGAAACATTTGCCTTAGGAACATGCAGAGAAGTCCAAGATAGTGTTTTTTAGACTGGCTGCCACGAGCTGAATCGAATGCAGCCAAGAGCGAGCGTCTAGGACATACGGTTCAGGAGTTATTCACAGAAACATGGTTCTGAACATGCTGCCAATTTCTCGCCTGGGAAACATGCAGAGAAGTCCAAGATAGTGTTTTTTAGACTGGCTGCCACGAGCTGAATCGAATGCAGCCAAGAGCGAGCGTCTAGGACTTACGGTTCAGGAGTTATTCACAGAAACATGGTTCTGAACATGCTGCCAATTTCTCGCCTGGGAAACATGCAGAGAAGTCCAAGATAGTGTTTTTTAGACTGGCTGCCACGAGCTGAATCGAATGCAGCCAAGAGCGAGCGTCTAGGACTTACGGTTCAGGAGTTATTCACAGAAACATGGTTCTGAACATGCTGCCAATTGCTCGCCTGGGAAACATGCAGAGAAGTCCAAGATAGTGTTTTTTAGACTGGCTGCCACGAGCTGAATCGAATGCAGCCAAGAGCGAGCGTCTAGGACTTACGGTTCAGGAGTTATTCACAGAAACATGGTTCTGAACATGCTGCCAATTTCTCGCCTGGGAAACATGCAGAGAAGTCCAAGATAGTGTTTTTTAGACTGGCTGCCACGAGCTGAATCGAATGCAGCCAAGAGCGAGCGTCTAGGACTTACGGTTCAGGAGTTATTCACAGAAACATGGTTCTGAACATGCTGCCAATTTCTCGCCTGGGAAACATGCAGAGAAGTCCAAGATAGTGTTTTTTAGACTGGCTGCCACGAGCTGAATCGAATGCAGCCAAGAGCGAGCGTCTAGGACTTACGGTTCAGGAGTTATTCACAGAAACATGGTTCTTTTACTGCCAGCCGCGAAAGCGAAAATAACCAAGATCGAGCGTCTAGGATTTACTTGTCAATAACTCGCCTGGGAAACATCCAGAGAAGTCAAACACAGTGCTCCTATACTAATTGCCAGGCGCTGAGACGAATGCCGCCAAGATCGAGCGTCTAGGACTTACGGTTCAAGAATTAGCTTTAGAAACATTTGCCTTAGGAACATGCAGAGAAGTCCAAGATAGTGTTTTTTAGACTGGCTGCCACGAGCTGAATCGAATGCAGCCAAGAGCGAGCGTCTAGGACTTACGGTTCAGGAGTTATTCACAGAAACATGGTTCTGAACATGCTGCCAATTTCTCGCCTGGGAAACATGCAGAGAAGTCCAAGATAGTGTTTTTTAGACTGGCTGCCACGAGCTGAATCGAATGCAGCCAAGAGCGAGCGTCTAGGACTTACGGTTCAGGAGTTATTCACAGAAACATGGTTCTGAACATGCTGCCAATTGCTCGCCTGGGAAACATGCAGAGAAGTCCAAGATAGTGTTTTTTAGACTGGCTGCCACGAGCTGAATCGAATGCAGCCAAGAGCGAGCGTCTAGGACTTACGGTTCAGGAGTTATTCACAGAAACATGGTTCTTTTACTGCCAGCCGCGAAAGCGAAAATAACCAAGATCGAGCGTCTAGGATTTACTTGTCAATAACTCGCCTGGGAAACATCCAGAGAAGTCAAACACAGTGCTCCTATACTAATTGCCAGGCGCTGAGACGAATGCCGCCAAGATCGAGCGTCTAGGACTTACGGTTCAAGAATTAGCTTTAGAAACATTTGCCTTAGGAACATGCAGAGAAGTCCAAGATAGTGTTTTTTAGACTGGCTGCCACGAGCTGAATCGAATGCAGCCAAGAGCGAGCGTCTAGGACTTACGGTTCAGGAGTTATTCACAGAAACATGGTTCTGAACATGCTGCCAATTTCTCGCCTGGGAAACATGCAGAGAAGTCCAAGATAGTGTTTTTTAGACTGGCTGCCACGAGCTGAATCGAATGCAGCCAAGAGCGAGCGTCTAGGACTTACGGTTCAGGAGTTATTCACAGAAACATGGTTCTTTTACTGCCAGCCGCGAAAGCGAAAATAACCAAGATCGAGCGTCTAGGATTTACTTGTCAATAACTCGCCTGGGAAACATCCAGAGAAGTCAAACACAGTGCTCCTATACTAATTGCCAGGCGCTGAGACGAATGCCGCCAAGATCGAGCGTCTAGGACTTACGGTTCAAGAATTAGCTTTAGAAACATTTGCCTTAGGAACATGCAGAGAAGTCCAAGATAGTGTTTTTTAGACTGGCTGCCACGAGCTGAATCGAATGCAGCCAAGAGCGAGCGTCTAGGACTTACGGTTCAGGAGTTATTCACAGAAACATGGTTCTGAACATGCTGCCAATTTCTCGCCTGGGAAACATGCAGAGAAGTCCAAGATAGTGTTTTTTAGACTGGCTGCCACGAGCTGAATCGAATGCAGCCAAGAGCGAGCGTCTAGGACTTACGGTTCAGGAGTTATTCACAGAAACATGGTTCTGAACATGCTGCCAATTTCTCGCCTGGGAAACATGCAGAGAAGTCCAAGATAGTGTTTTTTAGACTGGCTGCCACGAGCTGAATCGAATGCAGCCAAGAGCGAGCGTCTAGGACTTACGGTTCAGGAGTTATTCACAGAAACATGGTTCTGAACATGCTGCCAATTGCTCGCCTGGGAAACATGCAGAGAAGTCCAAGATAGTGTTTTTTAGACTGGCTGCCACGAGCTGAATCGAATGCAGCCAAGAGCGAGCGTCTAGGACTTACGGTTCAGGAGTTATTCACAGAAACATGGTTCTGAACATGCTGCCAATTTCTCGCCTGGGAAACATGCAGAGAAGTCCAAGATAGTGTTTTTTAGACTGGCTGCCACGAGCTGAATCGAATGCAGCCAAGAGCGAGCGTCTAGGACTTACGGTTCAGGAGTTATTCACAGAAACATGGTTCTGAACATGCTGCCAATTTCTCGCCTGGGAAACATGCAGAGAAGTCCAAGATAGTGTTTTTTAGACTGGCTGCCACGAGCTGAATCGAATGCAGCCAAGAGCGAGCGTCTAGGACTTACGGTTCAGGAGTTATTCACAGAAACATG
Source organism: Rhinoderma darwinii (assembly GCF_050947455.1). NCBI lineage: Eukaryota > Metazoa > Chordata > Amphibia > Anura > Rhinodermatidae > Rhinoderma > Rhinoderma darwinii. The sequence goes on from NW_027462322.1 coordinate 11,924, forward strand.
GTTCTGAACATGCTGCCAATTTCTCGCCTGGGAAACATGCAGAGAAGTCCAAGATAGTGTTTTTTAGACTGGCTGCCACGAGCTGAATCGAATGCAGCCAAGAGCGAGCGTCTAGGACTTACGGTTCAGGAGTTATTCACAGAAACATGGTTCTTTTACTGCCAGCCGCGAAAGCGAAAATAACCAAGATCGAGCGTCTAGGATTTACTTGTCAATAACTCGCCTGGGAAACATCCAGAGAAGTCAAACACAGTGCTCCTATACTAATTGCCAGGCGCTGAGACGAATGCCGCCAAGATCGAGCGTCTAGGACTTACGGTTCAAGAATTAGCTTTAGAAACATTTGCCTTAGGAACATGCAGAGAAGTCCAAGATAGTGTTTTTTAGACTGGCTGCCACGAGCTGAATCGAATGCAGCCAAGAGCGAGCGTCTAGGACTTACGGTTCAGGAGTTATTCACAGAAACATGGTTCTGAACATGCTGCCAATTTCTCGCCTGGGAAACATGCAGAGAAGTCCAAGATAGTGTTTTTTAGACTGGCTGCCACGAGCTGAATCGAATGCAGCCAAGAGCGAGCGTCTAGGACTTACGGTTCAGGAGTTATTCACAGAAACATGGTTCTGAACATGCTGCCAATTGCTCGCCTGGGAAACATGCAGAGAAGTCCAAGATAGTGTTTTTTAGACTGGCTGCCACGAGCTGAATCGAATGCAGCCAAGAGCGAGCGTCTAGGACTTACGGTTCAGGAGTTATTCACAGAAACATGGTTCTGAACATGCTGCCAATTTCTCGCCTGGGAAACATGCAGAGAAGTCCAAGATAGTGTTTTTTAGACTGGCTGCCACGAGCTGAATCGAATGCAGCCAAGAGCGAGCGTCTAGGACTTACGGTTCAGGAGTTATTCACAGAAACATGGTTCTGAACATGCTGCCAATTTCTCGCCTGGGAAACATGCAGAGAAGTCCAAGATAGTGTTTTTTAGACTGGCTGCCACGAGCTGAATCGAATGCAGCCAAGAGCGAGCGTCTAGGACTTACGGTTCAGGAGTTATTCACAGAAACATGGTTCTGAACATGCTGCCAATTTCTCGCCTGGGAAACATGCAGAGAAGTCCAAGATAGTGTTTTTTAGACTGGCTGCCACGAGCTGAATCGAATGCAGCCAAGAGCGAGCGTCTAGGACTTACGGTTCAGGAGTTATTCACAGAAACATGGTTCTTTTACTGCCAGCCGCGAAAGCGAAAATAACCAAGATCGAGCGTCTAGGATTTACTTGTCAATAACTCGCCTGGGAAACATCCAGAGAAGTCAAACACAGTGCTCCTATACTAATTGCCAGGCGCTGAGACGAATGCCGCCAAGATCGAGCGTCTAGGACTTACGGTTCAGGAGTTATTCACAGAAACATGGTTCTGAACATGCTGCCAATTTCTCGCCTGGGAAACATGCAGAGAAGTCCAAGATAGTGTTTTTTAGACTGGCTGCCACGAGCTGAATCGAATGCAGCCAAGAGCGAGCGTCTAGGACTTACGGTTCAGGAGTTATTCACAGAAACATGGTTCTGAACATGCTGCCAATTTCTCGCCTGGGAAACATGCAGAGAAGTCCAAGATAGTGTTTTTTAGACTGGCTGCCACGAGCTGAATCGAATGCAGCCAAGAGCGAGCGTCTAGGACTTACGGTTCAGGAGTTATTCACAGAAACATGGTTCTGAACATGCTGCCAATTGCTCGCCTGGGAAACATGCAGAGAAGTCCAAGATAGTGTTTTTTAGACTGGCTGCCACGAGCTGAATCGAATGCAGCCAAGAGCGAGCGTCTAGGACTTACGGTTCAGGAGTTATTCACAGAAACATGGTTCTTTTACTGCCAGCCGCGAAAGCGAAAATAACCAAGATCGAGCGTCTAGGATTTACTTGTCAATAACTCGCCTGGGAAACATCCAGAGAAGTCAAACACAGTGCTCCTATACTAATTGCCAGGCGCTGAGACGAATGCCGCCAAGATCGAGCGTCTAGGACTTACGGTTCAGGAGTTATTCACAGAAACATGGTTCTGAACATGCTGCCAATTTCTCGCCTGGGAAACATGCAGAGAAGTCCAAGATAGTGTTTTTTAGACTGGCTGCCACGAGCTGAATCGAATGCAGCCAAGAGCGAGCGTCTAGGACTTACGGTTCAGGAGTTATTCACAGAAACATGGTTCTTTTACTGCCAGCCGCGAAAGCGAAAATAACCAAGATCGAGCGTCTAGGATTTACTTGTCAATAACTCGCCTGGGAAACATCCAGAGAAGTCAAACACAGTGCTCCTATACTAATTGCCAGGCGCTGAGACGAATGCCGCCAAGATCGAGCGTCTAGGACTTACGGTTCAGGAGTTATTCACAGAAACATGGTTCTGAACATGCTGCCAATTTCTCGCCTGGGAAACATGCAGAGAAGTCCAAGATAGTGTTTTTTAGACTGGCTGCCACGAGCTGAATCGAATGCAGCCAAGAGCGAGCGTCTAGGACTTACGGTTCAGGAGTTATTCACAGAAACATGGTTCTGAACATGCTGCCAATTGCTCGCCTGGGAAACATGCAGAGAAGTCCAAGATAGTGTTTTTTAGACTGGCTGCCACGAGCTGAATCGAATGCAGCCAAGAGCGAGCGTCTAGGACTTACGGTTCAGGAGTTATTCACAGAAACATGGTTCTGAACATGCTGCCAATTTCTCGCCTGGGAAACATGCAGAGAAGTCCAAGATAGTGTTTTTTAGACTGGCTGCCACGAGCTGAATCGAATGCAGCCAAGAGCGAGCGTCTAGGACTTACGGTTCAGGAGTTATTCACAGAAACATGGTTCTGAACATGCTGCCAATTTCTCGCCTGGGAAACATGCAGAGAAGTCCAAGATAGTGTTTTTTAGACTGGCTGCCACGAGCTGAATCGAATGCAGCCAAGAGCGAGCGTCTAGGACTTACGGTTCAGGAGTTATTCACAGAAACATGGTTCTGAACATGCTGCCAATTTCTCGCCTGGGAAACATGCAGAGAAGTCCAAGATAGTGTTTTTTAGACTGGCTGCCACGAGCTGAATCGAATGCAGCCAAGAGCGAGCGTCTAGGACTTACGGTTCAGGAGTTATTCACAGAAACATGGTTCTTTTACTGCCAGCCGCGAAAGCGAAAATAACCAAGATCGAGCGTCTAGGATTTACTTGTCAATAACTCGCCTGGGAAACATCCAGAGAAGTCAAACACAGTGCTCCTATACTAATTGCCAGGCGCTGAGACGAATGCCGCCAAGATCGAGCGTCTAGGACTTACGGTTCAAGAATTAGCTTTAGAAACATTTGCCTTAGGAACATGCAGAGAAGTCCAAGATAGTGTTTTTTAGACTGGCTGCCACGAGCTGAATCGAATGCAGCCAAGAGCGAGCGTCTAGGACTTACGGTTCAGGAGTTATTCACAGAAACATGGTTCTGAACATGCTGCCAATTTCTCGCCTGGGAAACATGCAGAGAAGTCCAAGATAGTGTTTTTTAGACTGGCTGCCACGAGCTGAATCGAATGCAGCCAAGAGCGAGCGTCTAGGACTTACGGTTCAGGAGTTATTCACAGAAACATGGTTCTTTTACTGCCAGCCGCGAAAGCGAAAATAACCAAGATCGAGCGTCTAGGATTTACTTGTCAATAACTCGCCTGGGAAACATCCAGAGAAGTCAAACACAGTGCTCCTATACTAATTGCCAGGCGCTGAGACGAATGCCGCCAAGATCGAGCGTCTAGGACTTACGGTTCAAGAATTAGCTTTAGAAACATTTGCCTTAGGAACATGCAGAGAAGTCCAAGATAGTGTTTTTTAGACTGGCTGCCACGAGCTGAATCGAATGCAGCCAAGAGCGAGCGTCTAGGACTTACGGTTCAGGAGTTATTCACAGAAACATGGTTCTGAACATGCTGCCAATTTCTCGCCTGGGAAACATGCAGAGAAGTCCAAGATAGTGTTTTTTAGACTGGCTGCCACGAGCTGAATCGAATGCAGCCAAGAGCGAGCGTCTAGGACTTACGGTTCAGGAGTTATTCACAGAAACATGGTTCTGAACATGCTGCCAATTTCTCGCCTGGGAAACATGCAGAGAAGTCCAAGATAGTGTTTTTTAGACTGGCTGCCACGAGCTGAATCGAATGCAGCCAAGAGCGAGCGTCTAGGACTTACGGTTCAGGAGTTATTCACAGAAACATGGTTCTGAACATGCTGCCAATTGCTCGCCTGGGAAACATGCAGAGAAGTCCAAGATAGTGTTTTTTAGACTGGCTGCCACGAGCTGAATCGAATGCAGCCAAGAGCGAGCGTCTAGGACTTACGGTTCAGGAGTTATTCACAGAAACATGGTTCTGAACATGCTGCCAATTTCTCGCCTGGGAAACATGCAGAGAAGTCCAAGATAGTGTTTTTTAGACTGGCTGCCACGAGCTGAATCGAATGCAGCCAAGAGCGAGCGTCTAGGACTTACGGTTCAGGAGTTATTCACAGAAACATGGTTCTGAACATGCTGCCAATTTCTCGCCTGGGAAACATGCAGAGAAGTCCAAGATAGTGTTTTTTAGACTGGCTGCCACGAGCTGAATCGAATGCAGCCAAGAGCGAGCGTCTAGGACTTACGGTTCAGGAGTTATTCACAGAAACATGGTTCTTTTACTGCCAGCCGCGAAAGCGAAAATAACCAAGATCGAGCGTCTAGGATTTACTTGTCAATAACTCGCCTGGGAAACATCCAGAGAAGTCAAACACAGTGCTCCTATACTAATTGCCAGGCGCTGAGACGAATGCCGCCAAGATCGAGCGTCTAGGACTTACGGTTCAAGAATTAGCTTTAGAAACATTTGCCTTAGGAACATGCAGAGAAGTCCAAGATAGTGTTTTTTAGACTGGCTGCCACGAGCTGAATCGAATGCAGCCAAGAGCGAGCGTCTAGGACTTACGGTTCAGGAGTTATTCACAGAAACATGGTTCTGAACATGCTGCCAATTTCTCGCCTGGGAAACATGCAGAGAAGTCCAAGATAGTGTTTTTTAGACTGGCTGCCACGAGCTGAATCGAATGCAGCCAAGAGCGAGCGTCTAGGACTTACGGTTCAGGAGTTATTCACAGAAACATGGTTCTGAACATGCTGCCAATTGCTCGCCTGGGAAACATGCAGAGAAGTCCAAGATAGTGTTTTTTAGACTGGCTGCCACGAGCTGAATCGAATGCAGCCAAGAGCGAGCGTCTAGGACTTACGGTTCAGGAGTTATTCACAGAAACATGGTTCTTTTACTGCCAGCCGCGAAAGCGAAAATAACCAAGATCGAGCGTCTAGGATTTACTTGTCAATAACTCGCCTGGGAAACATCCAGAGAAGTCAAACACAGTGCTCCTATACTAATTGCCAGGCGCTGAGACGAATGCCGCCAAGATCGAGCGTCTAGGACTTACGGTTCAAGAATTAGCTTTAGAAACATTTGCCTTAGGAACATGCAGAGAAGTCCAAGATAGTGTTTTTTAGACTGGCTGCCACGAGCTGAATCGAATGCAGCCAAGAGCGAGCGTCTAGGACTTACGGTTCAGGAGTTATTCACAGAAACATGGTTCTGAACATGCTGCCAATTTCTCGCCTGGGAAACATGCAGAGAAGTCCAAGATAGTGTTTTTTAGACTGGCTGCCACGAGCTGAATCGAATGCAGCCAAGAGCGAGCGTCTAGGACTTACGGTTCAGGAGTTATTCACAGAAACATGGTTCTTTTACTGCCAGCCGCGAAAGCGAAAATAACCAAGATCGAGCGTCTAGGATTTACTTGTCAATAACTCGCCTGGGAAACATCCAGAGAAGTCAAACACAGTGCTCCTATACTAATTGCCAGGCGCTGAGACGAATGCCGCCAAGATCGAGCGTCTAGGACTTACGGTTCAAGAATTAGCTTTAGAAACATTTGCCTTAGGAACATGCAGAAAAGTCCAAGATAGTGTTTTTTAGACTGGCTGCCACGAGCTGAATCGAATGCAGCCAAGAGCGAGCGTCTAGGACTTACGGTTCAGGAGTTATTCACAGAAACATGGTTCTGAACATGCTGCCAATTTCTCGCCTGGGAAACATGCAGAGAAGTCCAAGATAGTGTTTTTTAGACTGGCTGCCACGAGCTGAATCGAATGCAGCCAAGAGCGAGCGTCTAGGACTTACGGTTCAGGAGTTATTCACAGAAACATGGTTCTGAACATGCTGCCAATTTCTCGCCTGGGAAACATGCAGAGAAGTCCAAGATAGTGTTTTTTAGACTGGCTGCCACGAGCTGAATCGAATGCAGCCAAGAGCGAGCGTCTAGGACTTACGGTTCAGGAGTTATTCACAGAAACATGGTTCTGAACATGCTGCCAATTGCTCGCCTGGGAAACATGCAGAGAAGTCCAAGATAGTGTTTTTTAGACTGGCTGCCACGAGCTGAATCGAATGCAGCCAAGAGCGAGCGTCTAGGACTTACGGTTCAGGAGTTATTCACAGAAACATGGTTCTGAACATGCTGCCAATTTCTCGCCTGGGAAACATGCAGAGAAGTCCAAGATAGTGTTTTTTAGACTGGCTGCCACGAGCTGAATCGAATGCAGCCAAGAGCGAGCGTCTAGGACTTACGGTTCAGGAGTTATTCACAGAAACATGGTTCTGAACATGCTGCCAATTGCTCGCCTGGGAAACATGCAGAGAAGTCCAAGATAGTGTTTTTTAGACTGGCTGCCACGAGCTGAATCGAATGCAGCCAAGAGCGAGCGTCTAGGACTTACGGTTCAGGAGTTATTCACAGAAACATGGTTCTTTTACTGCCAGCCGCGAAAGCGAAAATAACCAAGATCGAGCGTCTAGGATTTACTTGTCAATAACTCGCCTGGGAAACATCCAGAGAAGTCAAACACAGTGCTCCTATACTAATTGCCAGGCGCTGAGACGAATGCCGCCAAGATCGAGCGTCTAGGACTTACGGTTCAAGAATTAGCTTTAGAAACATTTGCCTTAGGAACATGCAGAGAAGTCCAAGATAGTGTTTTTTAGACTGGCTGCCACGAGCTGAATCGAATGCAGCCAAGAGCGAGCGTCTAGGACTTACGGTTCAGGAGTTATTCACAGAAACATGGTTCTGAACATGCTGCCAATTTCTCGCCTGGGAAACATGCAGAGAAGTCCAAGATAGTGTTTTTTAGACTGGCTGCCACGAGCTGAATCGAATGCAGCCAAGAGCGAGCGTCTAGGACTTACGGTTCAGGAGTTATTCACAGAAACATGGTTCTTTTACTGCCAGCCGCGAAAGCGAAAATAACCAAGATCGAGCGTCTAGGATTTACTTGTCAATAACTCGCCTGGGAAACATCCAGAGAAGTCAAACACAGTGCTCCTATACTAATTGCCAGGCGCTGAGACGAATGCCGCCAAGATCGAGCGTCTAGGACTTACGGTTCAAGAATTAGCTTTAGAAACATTTGCCTTAGGAACATGCAGAAAAGTCCAAGATAGTGTTTTTTAGACTGGCTGCCACGAGCTGAATCGAATGCAGCCAAGAGCGAGCGTCTAGGACTTACGGTTCAGGAGTTATTCACAGAAACATGGTTCTGAACATGCTGCCAATTTCTCGCCTGGGAAACATGCAGAGAAGTCCAAGATAGTGTTTTTTAGACTGGCTGCCACGAGCTGAATCGAATGCAGCCAAGAGCGAGCGTCTAGGACTTACGGTTCAGGAGTTATTCACAGAAACATGGTTCTGAACATGCTGCCAATTTCTCGCCTGGGAAACATGCAGAGAAGTCCAAGATAGTGTTTTTTAGACTGGCTGCCACGAGCTGAATCGAATGCAGCCAAGAGCGAGCGTCTAGGACTTACGGTTCAGGAGTTATTCACAGAAACATGGTTCTGAACATGCTGCCAATTGCTCGCCTGGGAAACATGCAGAGAAGTCCAAGATAGTGTTTTTTAGACTGGCTGCCACGAGCTGAATCGAATGCAGCCAAGAGCGAGCGTCTAGGACTTACGGTTCAGGAGTTATTCACAGAAACATGGTTCTGAACATGCTGCCAATTTCTCGCCTGGGAAACATGCAGAGAAGTCCAAGATAGTGTTTTTTTAGACTGGCTGCCACGAGCTGAATCGAATGCAGCCAAGAGCGAGCGTCTAGGACTTACGGTTCAGGAGTTATTCACAGAAACATGGTTCTGAACATGCTGCCAATTTCTCGCCTGGGAAACATGCAGAGAAGTCCAAGATAGTGTTTTTTAGACTGGCTGCCACGAGCTGAATCGAATGCAGCCAAGAGCGAGCGTCTAGGACTTACGGTTCAGGAGTTATTCACAGAAACATGGTTCTGAACATGCTGCCAATTTCTCGCCTGGGAAACATGCAGAGAAGTCCAAGATAGTGTTTTTTAGACTGGCTGCCACGAGCTGAATCGAATGCAGCCAAGAGCGAGCGTCTAGGACTTACGGTTCAGGAGTTATTCACAGAAACATGGTTCTTTTACTGCCAGCCGCGAAAGCGAAAATAACCAAGATCGAGCGTCTAGGATTTACTTGTCAATAACTCGCCTGGGAAACATCCAGAGAAGTCAAACACAGTGCTCCTATACTAATTGCCAGGCGCTGAGACGAATGCCGCCAAGATCGAGCGTCTAGGACTTACGGTTCAAGAATTAGCTTTAGAAACATTTGCCTTAGGAACATGCAGAGAAGTCCAAGATAGTGTTTTTTAGACTGGCTGCCACGAGCTGAATCGAATGCAGCCAAGAGCGAGCGTCTAGGACTTACGGTTCAGGAGTTATTCACAGAAACATGGTTCTGAACATGCTGCCAATTTCTCGCCTGGGAAACATGCAGAGAAGTCCAAGATAGTGTTTTTTAGACTGGCTGCCACGAGCTGAATCGAATGCAGCCAAGAGCGAGCGTCTAGGACTTACGGTTCAGGAGTTATTCACAGAAACATGGTTCTGAACATGCTGCCAATTGCTCGCCTGGGAAACATGCAGAGAAGTCCAAGATAGTGTTTTTTAGACTGGCTGCCACGAGCTGAATCGAATGCAGCCAAGAGCGAGCGTCTAGGACTTACGGTTCAGGAGTTATTCACAGAAACATGGTTCTGAACATGCTGCCAATTTCTCGCCTGGGAAACATGCAGAGAAGTCCAAGATAGTGTTTTTTAGACTGGCTGCCACGAGCTGAATCGAATGCAGCCAAGAGCGAGCGTCTAGGACTTACGGTTCAGGAGTTATTCACAGAAACATGGTTCTGAACATGCTGCCAATTTCTCGCCTGGGAAACATGCAGAGAAGTCCAAGATAGTGTTTTTTAGACTGGCTGCCACGAGCTGAATCGAATGCAGCCAAGAGCGAGCGTCTAGGACTTACGGTTCAGGAGTTATTCACAGAAACATGGTTCTGAACATGCTGCCAATTTCTCGCCTGGGAAACATGCAGAGAAGTCCAAGATAGTGTTTTTTAGACTGGCTGCCACGAGCTGAATCGAATGCAGCCAAGAGCGAGCGTCTAGGACTTACGGTTCAGGAGTTATTCACAGAAACATGGTTCTTTTACTGCCAGCCGCGAAAGCGAAAATAACCAAGATCGAGCGTCTAGGATTTACTTGTCAATAACTCGCCTGGGAAACATCCAGAGAAGTCAAACACAGTGCTCCTATACTAATTGCCAGGCGCTGAGACGAATGCCGCCAAGATCGAGCGTCTAGGACTTACGGTTCAAGAATTAGCTTTAGAAACATTTGCCTTAGGAACATGCAGAGAAGTCCAAGATAGTGTTTTTTAGACTGGCTGCCACGAGCTGAATCGAATGCAGCCAAGAGCGAGCGTCTAGGACTTACGGTTCAGGAGTTATTCACAGAAACATGGTTCTGAACATGCTGCCAATTTCTCGCCTGGGAAACATGCAGAGAAGTCCAAGATAGTGTTTTTTAGACTGGCTGCCACGAGCTGAATCGAATGCAGCCAAGAGCGAGCGTCTAGGACTTACGGTTCAGGAGTTATTCACAGAAACATGGTTCTTTTACTGCCAGCCGCGAAAGCGAAAATAACCAAGATCGAGCGTCTAGGATTTACTTGTCAATAACTCGCCTGGGAAACATCCAGAGAAGTCAAACACAGTGCTCCTATACTAATTGCCAGGCGCTGAGACGAATGCCGCCAAGATCGAGCGTTTAGGACTTACGGTTCAAGAATTAGCTTTAGAAACATTTGCCTTAGGAACATGCAGAGAAGTCCAAGATAGTGTTTTTTAGACTGGCTGCCACGAGCTGAATCGAATGCAGCCAAGAGCGAGCGTCTAGGACTTACGGTTCAGGAGTTATTCACAGAAACATGGTTCTGAACATGCTGCCAATTTCTCGCCTGGGAAACATGCAGAGAAGTCCAAGATAGTGTTTTTTAGACTGGCTGCCACGAGCTGAATCGAATGCAGCCAAGAGCGAGCGTCTAGGACTTACGGTTCAGGAGTTATTCACAGAAACATGGTTCTGAACATGCTGCCAATTTCTCGCCTGGGAAACATGCAGAGAAGTCCAAGATAGTGTTTTTTAGACTGGCTGCCACGAGCTGAATCGAATGCAGCCAAGAGCGAGCGTCTAGGACTTACGGTTCAGGAGTTATTCACAGAAACATGGTTCTGAACATGCTGCCAATTGCTCGCCTGGGAAACATGCAGAGAAGTCCAAGATAGTGTTTTTTAGACTGGCTGCCACGAGCTGAATCGAATGCAGCCAAGAGCGAGCGTCTAGGACTTACGGTTCAGGAGTTATTCACAGAAACATGGTTCTGAACATGCTGCCAATTTCTCGCCTGGAAACATGCAGAGAAGTCCAAGATAGTGTTTTTTAGACTGGCTGCCACGAGCTGAATCGAATGCAGCCAAGAGCGAGCGTCTAGGACTTACGGTTCAGGAGTTATTCACAGAAACATGGTTCTGAACATGCTGCCAATTTCTCGCCTGGGAAACATGCAGAGAAGTCCAAGATAGTGTTTTTTAGACTGGCTGCCACGAGCTGAATCGAATGCAGCCAAGAGCGAGCGTCTAGGACTTACGGTTCAGGAGTTATTCACAGAAACATGGTTCTGAACATGCTGCCAATTTCTCGCCTGGGAAACATGCAGAGAAGTCCAAGATAGTGTTTTTTAGACTGGCTGCCACGAGCTGAATCGAATGCAGCCAAGAGCGAGCGTCTAGGACTTACGGTTCAGGAGTTATTCACAGAAACATGGTTCTTTTACTGCCAGCCGCGAAAGCGAAAATAACCAAGATCGAGCGTCTAGGATTTACTTGTCAATAACTCGCCTGGGAAACATCCAGAGAAGTCAAACACAGTGCTCCTATACTAATTGCCAGGCGCTGAGACGAATGCCGCCAAGATCGAGCGTCTAGGACTTACGGTTCAAGAATTAGCTTTAGAAACATTTGCCTTAGGAACATGCAGAGAAGTCCAAGATAGTGTTTTTTAGACTGGCTGCCACGAGCTGAATCGAATGCAGCCAAGAGCGAGCGTCTAGGACTTACGGTTCAGGAGTTATTCACAGAAACATGGTTCTGAACATGCTGCCAATTTCTCGCCTGGGAAACATGCAGAGAAGTCCAAGATAGTGTTTTTTAGACTGGCTGCCACGAGCTGAATCGAATGCAGCCAAGAGCGAGCGTCTAGGACTTACGGTTCAGGAGTTATTCACAGAAACATGGTTCTGAACATGCTGCCAATTGCTCGCCTGGGAAACATGCAGAGAAGTCCAAGATAGTGTTTTTTAGACTGGCTGCCACGAGCTGAATCGAATGCAGCCAAGAGCGAGCGTCTAGGACTTACGGTTCAGGAGTTATTCACAGAAACATGGTTCTGAACATGCTGCCAATTTCTCGCCTGGGAAACATGCAGAGAAGTCCAAGATAGTGTTTTTTAGACTGGCTGCCACGAGCTGAATCGAATGCAGCCAAGAGCGAGCGTCTAGGACTTACGGTTCAGGAGTTATTCACAGAAACATGGTTCTGAACATGCTGCCAATTTCTCGCCTGGGAAACATGCAGAGAAGTCCAAGATAGTGTTTTTTAGACTGGCTGCCACGAGCTGAATCGAATGCAGCCAAGAGCGAGCGTCTAGGACTTACGGTTCAGGAGTTATTCACAGAAACATGGTTCTGAACATGCTGCCAATTTCTCGCCTGGGAAACATGCAGAGAAGTCCAAGATAGTGTTTTTTAGACTGGCTGCCACGAGCTGAATCGAATGCAGCCAAGAGCGAGCGTCTAGGACTTACGGTTCAGGAGTTATTCACAGAAACATGGTTCTTTTACTGCCAGCCGCGAAAGCGAAAATAACCAAGATCGAGCGTCTAGGATTTACTTGTCAATAACTCGCCTGGGAAACATCCAGAGAAGTCAAACACAGTGCTCCTATACTAATTGCCAGGCGCTGAGACGAATGCCGCCAAGATCGAGCGTCTAGGACTTACGGTTCAAGAATTAGCTTTAGAAACATTTGCCTTAGGAACATGCAGAGAAGTCCAAGATAGTGTTTTTTAGACTGGCTGCCACGAGCTGAATCGAATGCAGCCAAGAGCGAGCGTCTAGGACTTACGGTTCAGGAGTTATTCACAGAAACATGGTTCTGAACATGCTGCCAATTTCTCGCCTGGGAAACATGCAGAGAAGTCCAAGATAGTGTTTTTTAGACTGGCTGCCACGAGCTGAATCGAATGCAGCCAAGAGCGAGCGTCTAGGACTTACGGTTCAGGAGTTATTCACAGAAACATGGTTCTTTTACTGCCAGCCGCGAAAGCGAAAATAACCAAGATCGAGCGTCTAGGATTTACTTGTCAATAACTCGCCTGGGAAACATCCAGAGAAGTCAAACACAGTGCTCCTATACTAATTGCCAGGCGCTGAGACGAATGCCGCCAAGATCGAGCGTCTAGGACTTACGGTTCAAGAATTAGCTTTAGAAACATTTGCCTTAGGAACATGCAGAGAAGTCCAAGATAGTGTTTTTTAGACTGGCTGCCACGAGCTGAATCGAATGCAGCCAAGAGCGAGCGTCTAGGACTTACGGTTCAGGAGTTATTCACAGAAACATGGTTCTGAACATGCTGCCAATTTCTCGCCTGGGAAACATGCAGAGAAGTCCAAGATAGTGTTTTTTAGACTGGCTGCCACGAGCTGAATCGAATGCAGCCAAGAGCGAGCGTCTAGGACTTACGGTTCAGGAGTTATTCACAGAAACATGGTTCTGAACATGCTGCCAATTGCTCGCCTGGGAAACATGCAGAGAAGTCCAAGATAGTGTTTTTTAGACTGGCTGCCACGAGCTGAATCGAATGCAGCCAAGAGCGAGCGTCTAGGACTTACGGTTCAGGAGTTATTCACAGAAACATGGTTCTGAACATGCTGCCAATTTCTCGCCTGGGAAACATGCAGAGAAGTCCAAGATAGTGTTTTTTAGACTGGCTGCCACGAGCTGAATCGAATGCAGCCAAGAGCGAGCGTCTAGGACTTACGGTTCAGGAGTTATTCACAGAAACATGGTTCTGAACATGCTGCCAATTTCTCGCCTGGGAAACATGCAGAGAAGTCCAAGATAGTGTTTTTTAGACTGGCTGCCACGAGCTGAATCGAATGCAGCCAAGAGCGAGCGTCTAGGACTTACGGTTCAGGAGTTATTCACAGAAACATGGTTCTGAACATGCTGCCAATTTCTCGCCTGGGAAACATGCAGAGAAGTCCAAGATAGTGTTTTTTAGACTGGCTGCCACGAGCTGAATCGAATGCAGCCAAGAGCGAGCGTCTAGGACTTACGGTTCAGGAGTTATTCACAGAAACATGGTTCTTTTACTGCCAGCCGCGAAAGCGAAAATAACCAAGATCGAGCGTCTAGGATTTACTTGTCAATAACTCGCCTGGGAAACATCCAGAGAAGTCAAACACAGTGCTCCTATACTAATTGCCAGGCGCTGAGACGAATGCCGCCAAGATCGAGCGTCTAGGACTTACGGTTCAAGAATTAGCTTTAGAAACATTTGCCTTAGGAACATGCAGAGAAGTCCAAGATAGTGTTTTTTAGACTGGCTGCCACGAGCTGAATCGAATGCAGCCAAGAGCGAGCGTCTAGGACTTACGGTTCAGGAGTTATTCACAGAAACATGGTTCTGAACATGCTGCCAATTTCTCGCCTGGGAAACATGCAGAGAAGTCCAAGATAGTGTTTTTTAGACTGGCTGCCACGAGCTGAATCGAATGCAGCCAAGAGCGAGCGTCTAGGACTTACGGTTCAGGAGTTATTCACAGAAACATGGTTCTTTTACTGCCAGCCGCGAAAGCGAAAATAACCAAGATCGAGCGTCTAGGATTTACTTGTCAATAACTCGCCTGGGAAACATCCAGAGAAGTCAAACACAGTGCTCCTATACTAATTGCCAGGCGCTGAGACGAATGCCGCCAAGATCGAGCGTCTAGGACTTACGGTTCAAGAATTAGCTTTAGAAACATTTGCCTTAGGAACATGCAGAGAAGTCCAAGATAGTGTTTTTTAGACTGGCTGCCACGAGCTGAATCGAATGCAGCCAAGAGCGAGCGTCTAGGACTTACGGTTCAGGAGTTATTCACAGAAACATGGTTCTGAACATGCTGCCAATTTCTCGCCTGGGAAACATGCAGAGAAGTCCAAGATAGTGTTTTTTAGACTGGCTGCCACGAGCTGAATCGAATGCAGCCAAGAGCGAGCGTCTAGGACTTACGGTTCAGGAGTTATTCACAGAAACATGGTTCTGAACATGCTGCCAATTGCTCGCCTGGGAAACATGCAGAGAAGTCCAAGATAGTGTTTTTTAGACTGGCTGCCACGAGCTGAATCGAATGCAGCCAAGAGCGAGCGTCTAGGACTTACGGTTCAGGAGTTATTCACAGAAACATGGTTCTGAACATGCTGCCAATTTCTCGCCTGGGAAACATGCAGAGAAGTCCAAGATAGTGTTTTTTAGACTGGCTGCCACGAGCTGAATCGAATGCAGCCAAGAGCGAGCGTCTAGGACTTACGGTTCAGGAGTTATTCACAGAAACATGGTTCTGAACATGCTGCCAATTTCTCGCCTGGGAAACATGCAGAGAAGTCCAAGATAGTGTTTTTTAGACTGGCTGCCACGAGCTGAATCGAATGCAGCCAAGAGCGAGCGTCTAGGACTTACGGTTCAGGAGTTATTCACAGAAACATGGTTCTGAACATGCTGCCAATTTCTCGCCTGGGAAACATGCAGAGAAGTCCAAGATAGTGTTTTTTAGACTGGCTGCCACGAGCTGAATCGAATGCAGCCAAGAGCGAGCGTCTAGGACTTACGGTTCAGGAGTTATTCACAGAAACATGGTTCTTTTACTGCCAGCCGCGAAAGCGAAAATAACCAAGATCGAGCGTCTAGGATTTACTTGTCAATAACTCGCCTGGGAAACATCCAGAGAAGTCAAACACAGTGCTCCTATACTAATTGCCAGGCGCTGAGACGAATGCCGCCAAGATCGAGCGTCTAGGACTTACGGTTCAGGAGTTATTCACAGAAACATGGTTCTGAACATGCTGCCAATTTCTCGCCTGGGAAACATGCAGAGAAGTCCAAGATAGTGTTTTTTAGACTGGCTGCCACGAGCTGAATCGAATGCAGCCAAGAGCGAGCGTCTAGGACTTACGGTTCAGGAGTTATTCACAGAAACATGGTTCTGAACATGCTGCCAATTTCTCGCCTGGGAAACATGCAGAGAAGTCCAAGATAGTGTTTTTTAGACTGGCTGCCACGAGCTGAATCGAATGCAGCCAAGAGCGAGCGTCTAGGACTTACGGTTCAGGAGTTATTCACAGAAACATGGTTCTGAACATGCTGCCAATTGCTCGCCTGGGAAACATGCAGAGAAGTCCAAGATAGTGTTTTTTAGACTGGCTGCCACGAGCTGAATCGAATGCAGCCAAGAGCGAGCGTCTAGGACTTACGGTTCAGGAGTTATTCACAGAAACATGGTTCTTTTACTGCCAGCCGCGAAAGCGAAAATAACCAAGATCGAGCGTCTAGGATTTACTTGTCAATAACTCGCCTGGGAAACATCCAGAGAAGTCAAACACAGTGCTCCTATACTAATTGCCAGGCGCTGAGACGAATGCCGCCAAGATCGAGCGTCTAGGACTTACGGTTCAGGAGTTATTCACAGAAACATGGTTCTGAACATGCTGCCAATTTCTCGCCTGGGAAACATGCAGAGAAGTCCAAGATAGTGTTTTTTAGACTGGCTGCCACGAGCTGAATCGAATGCAGCCAAGAGCGAGCGTCTAGGACTTACGGTTCAGGAGTTATTCACAGAAACATGGTTCTTTTACTGCCAGCCGCGAAAGCGAAAATAACCAAGATCGAGCGTCTAGGATTTACTTGTCAATAACTCGCCTGGGAAACATCCAGAGAAGTCAAACACAGTGCTCCTATACTAATTGCCAGGCGCTGAGACGAATGCCGCCAAGATCGAGCGTCTAGGACTTACGGTTCAGGAGTTATTCACAGAAACATGGTTCTGAACATGCTGCCAATTTCTCGCCTGGGAAACATGCAGAGAAGTCCAAGATAGTGTTTTTTAGACTGGCTGCCACGAGCTGAATCGAATGCAGCCAAGAGCGAGCGTCTAGGACTTACGGTTCAGGAGTTATTCACAGAAACATGGTTCTGAACATGCTGCCAATTGCTCGCCTGGGAAACATGCAGAGAAGTCCAAGATAGTGTTTTTTAGACTGGCTGCCACGAGCTGAATCGAATGCAGCCAAGAGCGAGCGTCTAGGACTTACGGTTCAGGAGTTATTCACAGAAACATGGTTCTGAACATGCTGCCAATTTCTCGCCTGGGAAACATGCAGAGAAGTCCAAGATAGTGTTTTTTAGACTGGCTGCCACGAGCTGAATCGAATGCAGCCAAGAGCGAGCGTCTAGGACTTACGGTTCAGGAGTTATTCACAGAAACATGGTTCTGAACATGCTGCCAATTTCTCGCCTGGGAAACATGCAGAGAAGTCCAAGATAGTGTTTTTTAGACTGGCTGCCACGAGCTGAATCGAATGCAGCCAAGAGCGAGCGTCTAGGACTTACGGTTCAGGAGTTATTCACAGAAACATGGTTCTGAACATGCTGCCAATTTCTCGCCTGGGAAACATGCAGAGAAGTCCAAGATAGTGTTTTTTAGACTGGCTGCCACGAGCTGAATCGAATGCAGCCAAGAGCGAGCGTCTAGGACTTACGGTTCAGGAGTTATTCACAGAAACATGGTTCTTTTACTGCCAGCCGCGAAAGCGAAAATAACCAAGATCGAGCGTCTAGGATTTACTTGTCAATAACTCGCCTGGGAAACATCCAGAGAAGTCAAACACAGTGCTCCTATACTAATTGCCAGGCGCTGAGACGAATGCCGCCAAGATCGAGCGTCTAGGACTTACGTTTCAGGAGTTATTCACAGAAACATGGTTCTGAACATGCTGCCAATTTCTCGCCTGGGAAACATGCAGAGAAGTCCAAGATAGTGTTTTTTAGACTGGCTGCCACGAGCTGAATCGAATGCAGCCAAGAGCGAGCGTCTAGGACTTACGGTTCAGGAGTTATTCACAGAAACATGGTTCTTTTACTGCCAGCCGCGAAAGCGAAAATAACCAAGATCGAGCGTCTAGGATTTACTTGTCAATAACTCGCCTGGGAAACATCCAGAGAAGTCAAACACAGTGCTCCTATACTAATTGCCAGGCGCTGAGACGAATGCCGCCAAGATCGAGCGTCTAGGACTTACGGTTCAGGAGTTATTCACAGAAACATGGTTCTGAACATGCTGCCAATTGCTCGCCTGGGAAACATGCAGAGAAGTACAAGATAGTGTTTTTTAGACTGGCTGCCACGAGCTGAATCGAATGCAGCCAAGAGCGAGCGTCTAGGACTTACGGTTCAGGAGTTATTCACAGAAACATGGTTCTGAACATGCTGCCAATTGCTCGCCTGGGAAACATGCAGAGAAGTCCAAGATAGTGTTTTTTAGACTGGCTGCCACGAGCTGAATCGAATGCAGCCAAGAGCGAGCGTCTAGGACTTACGGTTCAGGAGTTATTCACAGAAACATGGTTCTGAACATGCTGCCAATTGCTCGCCTGGGAAACATGCAGAGAAGTCCAAGATAGTGTTTTTTAGACTGGCTGCCACGAGCTGAATCGAATGCAGCCAAGAGCGAGCGTCTAGGACTTACGGTTCAGGAGTTATTCACAGAAACATGGTTCTGAACATGCTGCCAATTTCTCGCCTGGGAAACATGCAGAGAAGTCCAAGATAGTGTTTTTTAGACTGGCTGCCACGAGCTGAATCGAATGCAGCCAAGAGCGAGCGTCTAGGACTTACGGTTCAGGAGTTATTCACAGAAACATGGTTCTGAACATGCTGCCAATTGCTCGCCTGGGAAACATGCAGAGAAGTCCAAGATAGTGTTTTTTAGACTGGCTGCCACGAGCTGAATCGAATGCAGCCAAGAGCGAGCGTCTAGGACTTACGGTTCAGGAGTTATTCACAGAAACATGGTTCTTTTACTGCCAGCCGCGAAAGCGAAAATAACCAAGATCGAGCGTCTAGGATTTACTTGTCAATAACTCGCCTGGGAAACATCCAGAGAAGTCAAACACAGTGCTCCTATACTAATTGCCAGGCGCTGAGACGAATGCCGCCAAGATCGAGCGTCTAGGACTTACGGTTCAGGAGTTATTCACAGAAACATGGTTCTGAACATGCTGCCAATTTCTCGCCTGGGAAACATGCAGAGAAGTCCAAGATAGTGCTTTTTAGACTGGCTGCCACGAGCTGAATCGAATGCAGCCAAGAGCGAGCGTCTAGGACTTACGGTTCAGGAGTTATTCACAGAAACATGGTTCTGAACATGCTGCCAATTTCTCGCCTGGGAAACATGCAGAGAAGTCCAAGATAGTGTTTTTTAGACTGGCTGCCACGAGCTGAATCGAATGCAGCCAAGAGCGAGCGTCTAGGACTTACGGTTCAGGAGTTATTCACAGAAACATGGTTCTGAACATGCTGCCAATTTCTCGCCTGGGAAACATGCAGAGAAGTCCAAGATAGTGTTTTTTAGACTGGCTGCCACGAGCTGAATCGAATGCAGCCAAGAGCGAGCGTCTAGGACTTACGGTTCAGGAGTTATTCACAGAAACATGGTTCTGAACATGCTGCCAATTGCTCGCCTGGGAAACATGCAGAGAAGTCCAAGATAGTGTTTTTTAGACTGGCTGCCACGAGCTGAATCGAATGCAGCCAAGAGCGAGCGTCTAGGACTTACGGTTCAGGAGTTATTCACAGAAACATGGTTCTTTTACTGCCAGCCGCGAAAGCGAAAATAACCAAGATCGAGCGTCTAGGATTTACTTGTCAATAACTCGCCTGGGAAACATCCAGAGAAGTCAAACACAGTGCTCCTATACTAATTGCCAGGCGCTGAGACGAATGCCGCCAAGATCGAGCGTCTAGGACTTACGGTTCAGGAGTTATTCACAGAAACATGGTTCTGAACATGCTGCCAATTTCTCGCCTGGGAAACATGCAGAGAAGTCCAAGATAGTGTTTTTTAGACTGGCTGCCACGAGCTGAATCGAATGCAGCCAAGAGCGAGCGTCTAGGACTTACGGTTCAGGAGTTATTCACAGAAACATGGTTCTGAACATGCTGCCAATTGCTCGCCTGGGAAACATGCAGAGAAGTCCAAGATAGTGTTTTTTAGACTGGCTGCCACGAGCTGAATCGAATGCAGCCAAGAGCGAGCGTCTAGGACTTACGGTTCAGGAGTTATTCACAGAAACATGGTTCTGAACATGCTGCCAATTTCTCGCCTGGGAAACATGCAGAGAAGTCCAAGATAGTGTTTTTTAGACTGGCTGCCACGAGCTGAATCGAATGCAGCCAAGAGCGAGCGTCTAGGACTTACGGTTCAGGAGTTATTCACAGAAACATGGTTCTGAACATGCTGCCAATTGCTCGCCTGGGAAACATGCAGAGAAGTCCAAGATAGTGTTTTTTAGACTGGCTGCCACGAGCTGAATCGAATGCAGCCAAGAGCGAGCGTCTAGGACTTACGGTTCAGGAGTTATTCACAGAAACATGGTTCTGAACATGCTGCCAATTTCTCGCCTGGGAAACATGCAGAGAAGTCCAAGATAGTGTTTTTTAGACTGGCTGCCACGAGCTGAATCGAATGCAGCCAAGAGCGAGCGTCTAGGACTTACGGTTCAGGAGTTATTCACAGAAACATGGTTCTGAACATGCTGCCAATTGCTCGCCTGGGAAACATGCAGAGAAGTCCAAGATAGTGTTTTTTAGACTGGCTGCCACGAGCTGAATCGAATGCAGCCAAGAGCGAGCGTCTAGGACTTACGGTTCAGGAGTTATTCACAGAAACATGGTTCTGAACATGCTGCCAATTGCTCGCCTGGGAAACATGCAGAGAAGTCCAAGATAGTGTTTTTTAGACTGGCTGCCACGAGCTGAATCGAATGCAGCCAAGAGCGAGCGTCTAGGACTTACGGTTCAGGAGTTATTCACAGAAACATGGTTCTTTTACTGCCAGCCGCGAAAGCGAAAATAACCAAGATCGAGCGTCTAGGATTTACTTGTCAATAACTCGCCTGGGAAACATCCAGAGAAGTCAAACACAGTGCTCCTATACTAATTGCCAGGCGCTGAGACGAATGCCGCCAAGATCGAGCGTCTAGGACTTACGGTTCAGGAGTTATTCACAGAAACATGGTTCTGAACATGCTGCCAATTTCTCGCCTGGGAAACATGCAGAGAAGTCCAAGATAGTGTTTTTTAGACTGGCTGCCACGAGCTGAATCGAATGCAGCCAAGAGCGAGCGTCTAGGACTTACGGTTCAGGAGTTATTCACAGAAACATGGTTCTTTTACTGCCAGCCGCAAAAGCGAAAATAACCAAGATCGAGCGTCTAGGATTTACTTGTCAATAACTCGCCTGGGAAACATCCAGAGAAGTCAAACACAGTGCTCCTATACTAATTGCCAGGCGCTGAGACGAATGCCGCCAAGATCGAGCGTCTAGGACTTACGGTTCAAGAATTAGCTTTAGAAACATTTGCCTTAGGAACATGCAGAGAAGTCCAAGATAGTGTTTTTTAGACTGGCTGCCACGAGCTGAATCGAATGCAGCCAAGAGCGAGCGTCTAGGACTTACGGTTCAGGAGTTATTCACAGAAACATGGTTCTGAACATGCTGCCAATTGCTCGCCTGGGAAACATGCAGAGAAGTCCAAGATAGTGTTTTTTAGACTGGCTGCCACGAGCTGAATCGAATGCAGCCAAGAGCGAGCGTCTAGGACTTACGGTTCAGGAGTTATTCACAGAAACATGGTTCTGAACATGCTGCCAATTGCTCGCCTGGGAAACATGCAGAGAAGTCCAAGATAGTGTTTTTTAGACTGGCTGCCACGAGCTGAATCGAATGCAGCCAAGAGCGAGCGTCTAGGACTTACGGTTCAGGAGTTATTCACAGAAACATGGTTCTTTTACTGCCAGCCGCGAAAGCGAAAATAACCAAGATCGAGCGTCTAGGATTTACTTGTCAATAACTCGCCTGGGAAACATCCAGAGAAGTCAAACACAGTGCTCCTATACTAATTGCCAGGCGCTGAGACGAATGCCGCCAAGATCGAGCGTCTAGGACTTACGGTTCAAGAATTAGCTTTAGAAACATTTGCCTTAGGAACATGCAGAGAAGTCCAAGATAGTGTTTTTTAGACTGGCTGCCACGAGCTGAATCGAATGCAGCCAAGAGCGAGCGTCTAGGACTTACGGTTCAGGAGTTATTCACAGAAACATGGTTCTGAACATGCTGCCAATTTCTCGCCTGGGAAACATGCAGAGAAGTCCAAGATAGTGTTTTTTAGACTGGCTGCCACGAGCTGAATCGAATGCAGCCAAGAGCGAGCGTCTAGGACTTACGGTTCAGGAGTTATTCACAGAAACATGGTTCTTTTACTGCCAGCCGCGAAAGCGAAAATAACCAAGATCGAGCGTCTAGGATTTACTTGTCAATAACTCGCCTGGGAAACATCCAGAGAAGTCAAACACAGTGCTCCTATACTAATTGCCAGGCGCTGAGACGAATGCCGCCAAGATCGAGCGTCTAGGACTTACGGTTCAAGAATTAGCTTTAGAAACATTTGCCTTAGGAACATGCAGAGAAGTCCAAGATAGTGTTTTTTAGACTGGCTGCCACGAGCTGAATCGAATGCAGCCAAGAGCGAGCGTCTAGGACTTACGGTTCAGGAGTTATTCACAGAAACATGGTTCTGAACATGCTGCCAATTTCTCGCCTGGGAAACATGCAGAGAAGTCCAAGATAGTGTTTTTTAGACTGGCTGCCACGAGCTGAATCGAATGCAGCCAAGAGCGAGCGTCTAGGACTTACGGTTCAGGAGTTATTCACATAAACATGGTTCTGAACATGCTGCCAATTGCTCGCCTGGGAAACATGCAGAGAAGTCCAAGATAGTGTTTTTTAGACTGGCTGCCACGAGCTGAATCGAATGCAGCCAAGAGCGAGCGTCTAGGACTTACGGTTCAGGAGTTATTCACAGAAACATGGTTCTGAACATGCTGCCAATTTCTCGCCTGGGAAACATGCAGAGAAGTCCAAGATAGTGTTTTTTAGACTGGCTGCCACGAGCTGAATCGAATGCAGCCAAGAGCGAGCGTCTAGGACTTACGGTTCAGGAGTTATTCACAGAAACATGGTTCTGAACATGCTGCCAATTGCTCGCCTGGGAAACATGCAGAGAAGTCCAAGATAGTGTTTTTTAGACTGGCTGCCACGAGCTGAATCGAATGCAGCCAAGAGCGAGCGTCTAGGACTTACGGTTCAGGAGTTATTCACAGAAACATGGTTCTGAACATGCTGCCAATTTCTCGCCTGGGAAACATGCAGAGAAGTCCAAGATAGTGTTTTTTAGACTGGCTGCCACGAGCTGAATCGAATGCAGCCAAGAGCGAGCGTCTAGGACTTACGGTTCAGGAGTTATTCACAGAAACATGGTTCTTTTACTGCCAGCCGCGAAAGCGAAAATAACCAAGATCGAGCGTCTAGGATTTACTTGTCAATAACTCGCCTGGGAAACATCCAGAGAAGTCAAACACAGTGCTCCTATACTAATTGCCAGGCGCTGAGACGAATGCCGCCAAGATCGAGCGTCTAGGACTTACGGTTCAGGAGTTATTCACATAAACATGGTTCTGAACATGCTGCCAATTTCTCGCCTGGGAAACATGCAGAGAAGTCCAAGATAGTGTTTTTTAGACTGGCTGCCACGAGCTGAATCGAATGCAGCCAAGAGCGAGCGTCTAGGACTTACGGTTCAGGAGTTATTCACAGAAACATGGTTCTTTTACTGCCAGCCGCGAAAGCGAAAATAACCAAGATCGAGCGTCTAGGATTTACTTGTCAATAACTCGCCTGGGAAACATCCAGAGAAGTCAAACACAGTGCTCCTATACTAATTGCCAGGCGCTGAGACGAATGCCGCCAAGATCGAGCGTCTAGGACTTACGTTTCAGGAGTTATTCACAGAAACATGGTTCTGAACATGCTGCCAATTTCTCGCCTGGGAAACATGCAGAGAAGTCCAAGATAGTGTTTTTTAGACTGGCTGCCACGAGCTGAATCGAATGCAGCCAAGAGCGAGCGTCTAGGACTTACGGTTCAGGAGTTATTCACAGAAACATGGTTCTTTTACTGCCAGCCGCGAAAGCGAAAATAACCAAGATCGAGCGTCTAGGATTTACTTGTCAATAACTCGCCTGGGAAACATCCAGAGAAGTCAAACACAGTGCTCCTATACTAATTGCCAGGCGCTGAGACGAATGCCGCCAAGATCGAGCGTCTAGGACTTACGGTTCAGGAGTTATTCACAGAAACATGGTTCTGAACATGCTGCCAATTGCTCGCCTGGGAAACATGCAGAGAAGTACAAGATAGTGTTTTTTAGACTGGCTGCCACGAGCTGAATCGAATGCAGCCAAGAGCGAGCGTCTAGGACTTACGGTTCAGGAGTTATTCACAGAAACATGGTTCTGAACATGCTGCCAATTGCTCGCCTGGGAAACATGCAGAGAAGTCCAAGATAGTGTTTTTTAGACTGGCTGCCACGAGCTGAATCGAATGCAGCCAAGAGCGAGCGTCTAGGACTTACGGTTCAGGAGTTATTCACAGAAACATGGTTCTGAACATGCTGCCAATTGCTCGCCTGGGAAACATGCAGAGAAGTCCAAGATAGTGTTTTTTAGACTGGCTGCCACGAGCTGAATCGAATGCAGCCAAGAGCGAGCGTCTAGGACTTACGGTTCAGGAGTTATTCACAGAAACATGGTTCTGAACATGCTGCCAATTTCTCGCCTGGGAAACATGCAGAGAAGTCCAAGATAGTGTTTTTTAGACTGGCTGCCACGAGCTGAATCGAATGCA
Organism: Rhinoderma darwinii; assembly: GCF_050947455.1. Lineage (NCBI taxonomy): Eukaryota > Metazoa > Chordata > Amphibia > Anura > Rhinodermatidae > Rhinoderma > Rhinoderma darwinii. Next base: position 36,475 of record NW_027462322.1, read on the forward strand.
GCCAAGAGCGAGCGTCTAGGACTTACGGTTCAGGAGTTATTCACAGAAACATGGTTCTGAACATGCTGCCAATTGCTCGCCTGGGAAACATGCAGAGAAGTCCAAGATAGTGTTTTTTAGACTGGCTGCCACGAGCTGAATCGAATGCAGCCAAGAGCGAGCGTCTAGGACTTACGGTTCAGGAGTTATTCACAGAAACATGGTTCTTTTACTGCCAGCCGCGAAAGCGAAAATAACCAAGATCGAGCGTCTAGGATTTACTTGTCAATAACTCGCCTGGGAAACATCCAGAGAAGTCAAACACAGTGCTCCTATACTAATTGCCAGGCGCTGAGACGAATGCCGCCAAGATCGAGCGTCTAGGACTTACGGTTCAGGAGTTATTCACAGAAACATGGTTCTGAACATGCTGCCAATTTCTCGCCTGGGAAACATGCAGAGAAGTCCAAGATAGTGCTTTTTAGACTGGCTGCCACGAGCTGAATCGAATGCAGCCAAGAGCGAGCGTCTAGGACTTACGGTTCAGGAGTTATTCACAGAAACATGGTTCTGAACATGCTGCCAATTTCTCGCCTGGGAAACATGCAGAGAAGTCCAAGATAGTGTTTTTTAGACTGGCTGCCACGAGCTGAATCGAATGCAGCCAAGAGCGAGCGTCTAGGACTTACGGTTCAGGAGTTATTCACAGAAACATGGTTCTGAACATGCTGCCAATTTCTCGCCTGGGAAACATGCAGAGAAGTCCAAGATAGTGTTTTTTAGACTGGCTGCCACGAGCTGAATCGAATGCAGCCAAGAGCGAGCGTCTAGGACTTACGGTTCAGGAGTTATTCACAGAAACATGGTTCTGAACATGCTGCCAATTGCTCGCCTGGGAAACATGCAGAGAAGTCCAAGATAGTGTTTTTTAGACTGGCTGCCACGAGCTGAATCGAATGCAGCCAAGAGCGAGCGTCTAGGACTTACGGTTCAGGAGTTATTCACAGAAACATGGTTCTTTTACTGCCAGCCGCGAAAGCGAAAATAACCAAGATCGAGCGTCTAGGATTTACTTGTCAATAACTCGCCTGGGAAACATCCAGAGAAGTCAAACACAGTGCTCCTATACTAATTGCCAGGCGCTGAGACGAATGCCGCCAAGATCGAGCGTCTAGGACTTACGGTTCAGGAGTTATTCACAGAAACATGGTTCTGAACATGCTGCCAATTTCTCGCCTGGGAAACATGCAGAGAAGTCCAAGATAGTGTTTTTTAGACTGGCTGCCACGAGCTGAATCGAATGCAGCCAAGAGCGAGCGTCTAGGACTTACGGTTCAGGAGTTATTCACAGAAACATGGTTCTGAACATGCTGCCAATTGCTCGCCTGGGAAACATGCAGAGAAGTCCAAGATAGTGTTTTTTAGACTGGCTGCCACGAGCTGAATCGAATGCAGCCAAGAGCGAGCGTCTAGGACTTACGGTTCAGGAGTTATTCACAGAAACATGGTTCTGAACATGCTGCCAATTTCTCGCCTGGGAAACATGCAGAGAAGTCCAAGATAGTGTTTTTTAGACTGGCTGCCACGAGCTGAATCGAATGCAGCCAAGAGCGAGCGTCTAGGACTTACGGTTCAGGAGTTATTCACAGAAACATGGTTCTGAACATGCTGCCAATTGCTCGCCTGGGAAACATGCAGAGAAGTCCAAGATAGTGTTTTTTAGACTGGCTGCCACGAGCTGAATCGAATGCAGCCAAGAGCGAGCGTCTAGGACTTACGGTTCAGGAGTTATTCACAGAAACATGGTTCTGAACATGCTGCCAATTTCTCGCCTGGGAAACATGCAGAGAAGTCCAAGATAGTGTTTTTTAGACTGGCTGCCACGAGCTGAATCGAATGCAGCCAAGAGCGAGCGTCTAGGACTTACGGTTCAGGAGTTATTCACAGAAACATGGTTCTGAACATGCTGCCAATTGCTCGCCTGGGAAACATGCAGAGAAGTCCAAGATAGTGTTTTTTAGACTGGCTGCCACGAGCTGAATCGAATGCAGCCAAGAGCGAGCGTCTAGGACTTACGGTTCAGGAGTTATTCACAGAAACATGGTTCTGAACATGCTGCCAATTGCTCGCCTGGGAAACATGCAGAGAAGTCCAAGATAGTGTTTTTTAGACTGGCTGCCACGAGCTGAATCGAATGCAGCCAAGAGCGAGCGTCTAGGACTTACGGTTCAGGAGTTATTCACAGAAACATGGTTCTTTTACTGCCAGCCGCGAAAGCGAAAATAACCAAGATCGAGCGTCTAGGATTTACTTGTCAATAACTCGCCTGGGAAACATCCAGAGAAGTCAAACACAGTGCTCCTATACTAATTGCCAGGCGCTGAGACGAATGCCGCCAAGATCGAGCGTCTAGGACTTACGGTTCAAGAATTAGCTTTAGAAACATTTGCCTTAGGAACATGCAGAGAAGTCCAAGATAGTGTTTTTTAGACTGGCTGCCACGAGCTGAATCGAATGCAGCCAAGAGCGAGCGTCTAGGACTTACGGTTCAGGAGTTATTCACAGAAACATGGTTCTGAACATGCTGCCAATTTCTCGCCTGGGAAACATGCAGAGAAGTCCAAGATAGTGTTTTTTAGACTGGCTGCCACGAGCTGAATCGAATGCAGCCAAGAGCGAGCGTCTAGGACTTACGGTTCAGGAGTTATTCACAGAAACATGGTTCTTTTACTGCCAGCCGCGAAAGCGAGCGTCTAGGACTTACGGTTCAAGAATTAGCTTTAGAAACATTTGCCTTAGGAACATGCAGAGAAGTCCAAGATAGTGTTTTTTAGACTGGCTGCCACGAGCTGAATCGAATGCAGCCAAGAGCGAGCGTCTAGGACTTACGGTTCAGGAGTTATTCACAGAAACATGGTTCTGAACATGCTGCCAATTGCTCGCCTGGGAAACATGCAGAGAAGTCCAAGATAGTGTTTTTTAGACTGGCTGCCACGAGCTGAATCGAATGCAGCCAAGAGCGAGCGTCTAGGACTTACGGTTCAGGAGTTATTCACAGAAACATGGTTCTTTTACTGCCAGCCGCGAAAGCGAAAATAACCAAGATCGAGCGTCTAGGATTTACTTGTCAATAACTCGCCTGGGAAACATCCAGAGAAGTCAAACACAGTGCTCCTATACTAATTGCCAGGCGCTGAGACGAATGCCGCCAAGATCGAGCGTCTAGGACTTACGGTTCAAGAATTAGCTTTAGAAACATTTGCCTTAGGAACATGCAGAGAAGTCCAAGATAGTGTTTTTTAGACTGGCTGCCACGAGCTGAATCGAATGCAGCCAAGAGCGAGCGTCTAGGACTTACGGTTCAGGAGTTATTCACAGAAACATGGTTCTGAACATGCTGCCAATTTCTCGCCTGGGAAACATGCAGAGAAGTCCAAGATAGTGTTTTTTAGACTGGCTGCCACGAGCTGAATCGAATGCAGCCAAGAGCGAGCGTCTAGGACTTACGGTTCAGGAGTTATTCACAGAAACATGGTTCTTTTACTGCCAGCCGCGAAAGCGAAAATAACCAAGATCGAGCGTCTAGGATTTACTTGTCAATAACTCGCCTGGGAAACATCCAGAGAAGTCAAACACAGTGCTCCTATACTAATTGCCAGGCGCTGAGACGAATGCCGCCAAGATCGAGCGTCTAGGACTTACGGTTCAAGAATTAGCTTTAGAAACATTTGCCTTAGGAACATGCAGAGAAGTCCAAGATAGTGTTTTTTAGACTGGCTGCCACGAGCTGAATCGAATGCAGCCAAGAGCGAGCGTCTAGGACTTACGGTTCAGGAGTTATTCACAGAAACATGGTTCTGAACATGCTGCCAATTTCTCGCCTGGGAAACATGCAGAGAAGTCCAAGATAGTGTTTTTTAGACTGGCTGCCACGAGCTGAATCGAATGCAGCCAAGAGCGAGCGTCTAGGACTTACGGTTCAGGAGTTATTCACATAAACATGGTTCTGAACATGCTGCCAATTGCTCGCCTGGGAAACATGCAGAGAAGTCCAAGATAGTGTTTTTTAGACTGGCTGCCACGAGCTGAATCGAATGCAGCCAAGAGCGAGCGTCTAGGACTTACGGTTCAGGAGTTATTCACAGAAACATGGTTCTGAACATGCTGCCAATTTCTCGCCTGGGAAACATGCAGAGAAGTCCAAGATAGTGTTTTTTAGACTGGCTGCCACGAGCTGAATCGAATGCAGCCAAGAGCGAGCGTCTAGGACTTACGGTTCAGGAGTTATTCACAGAAACATGGTTCTGAACATGCTGCCAATTGCTCGCCTGGGAAACATGCAGAGAAGTCCAAGATAGTGTTTTTTAGACTGGCTGCCACGAGCTGAATCGAATGCAGCCAAGAGCGAGCGTCTAGGACTTACGGTTCAGGAGTTATTCACAGAAACATGGTTCTGAACATGCTGCCAATTTCTCGCCTGGGAAACATGCAGAGAAGTCCAAGATAGTGTTTTTTAGACTGGCTGCCACGAGCTGAATCGAATGCAGCCAAGAGCGAGCGTCTAGGACTTACGGTTCAGGAGTTATTCACAGAAACATGGTTCTTTTACTGCCAGCCGCGAAAGCGAAAATAACCAAGATCGAGCGTCTAGGATTTACTTGTCAATAACTCGCCTGGGAAACATCCAGAGAAGTCAAACACAGTGCTCCTATACTAATTGCCAGGCGCTGAGACGAATGCCGCCAAGATCGAGCGTCTAGGACTTACGGTTCAGGAGTTATTCACATAAACATGGTTCTGAACATGCTGCCAATTTCTCGCCTGGGAAACATGCAGAGAAGTCCAAGATAGTGTTTTTTAGACTGGCTGCCACGAGCTGAATCGAATGCAGCCAAGAGCGAGCGTCTAGGACTTACGGTTCAGGAGTTATTCACAGAAACATGGTTCTTTTACTGCCAGCCGCAAAAGCGAAAATAACCAAGATCGAGCGTCTAGGATTTACTTGTCAATAACTCGCCTGGGAAACATCCAGAGAAGTCAAACA
>NW_027462323.1:0-38833 GCF_050947455.1 Rhinoderma darwinii
GACTTACGGTTCAAGAATTAGCCTCAGAAACAGTGGGAAATAGTGCTTCTATACTAATTGCCAGGCGCTGAGACGAATGCCGCCAAGATCTAGCGTCTATGACTTACGGTTCAAGAATTAGCCTCAGAAACAGTGGGAAACAGTGCTTCTATACTAATTGCCAGGCGCTGAGACGAATGCCGCCAAGATCTAGCGTCTATGACTTACGGTTCAAGAATTAGCCTCAGAAACAGTGGGAAACAGTGCTTCTATACTAATTGCCAGGCGCTGAGACGAATGCCGCCAAGATCGAGCGTCTATGACTTACGGTTCAAGAATTAGCCTCAGAAACAGTGGTTCTGAACATGCTGCCAATAGCTCGCCTGGGAAACATCCAGAGAAGTCCAAGATAGTGTTTTTTAGAGTGGCTGCCACGAGCTGAAACGAATGCAGCCAAGAGCGAGCGTCTGTGACTTACGGTTCAAAAGTTATTCACAGAAACATGGTTCTGAACTTTGCTGCCAGCCGCGAAAGCGAAAATAACCAAGATCGAGCGTCTAGGATTTACTTGTCAATAGCTCGCCTGGGAAACATCCAGAGAAGTCAAAGACAGTGCTTCTATACTAATTGCCAGGCGCTGAGACGAATGCCGCCAAGATCTAGCGTCTATGACTTACGGTTCAAGAATTAGCCTCAGAAACAGTGGGAAACAGTGCTTCTATACTAATTGCCAGGCGCTGAGACGAATGCCGCCAAGATCGAGCGTCTATGACTTACGGTTCAAGAATTAGCCTCAGAAACAGTGGGAAACAGTGCTTCTATACTAATTGCCAGGCGCTGAGACGAATGCCGCCAAGATCGAGCGTCTATGACTTACGGTTCAAGAATTAGCCTCTGAACATGCTGCCAATAGCTCGCCTGGGAAACATCCAGAGAGGTCCAAGATTGTGTTTTTTAGACTGGCTGCCACGAGCTGAAACGAATGCAGCCAAGAGCGAGCGTCTGTGACTTACGGTTCAAGAGTTATTCACAGAAACATGGTTCTGAACTTTGCTGCCAGCCGCGAAAGCGAAAATAACCAAGATCGAGCGTCTAGGATTTACTTGTCAATAGCTCGCCTGGGAAACATCCAGAGAAGTCAAAGACCGTGCTTCTATACTAATTGCCAGGCGCTGAGACGAATGCCGCCAAGATCTAGCGTCTATGACTTACGGTTCAAGAATTAGCCTCAGAAACAGTGGGAAACAGTGCTTCTATACTAATTGCCAGGCGCTGAGACGAATGCCGCCAAGATCGAGCGTCTATGACTTACGGTTCAAGAATTAGCCACAGAAACAGTGGTTCTGAACATGCTGCCAATAGCTCGCCTGGGAAACATCCAGAGAAGTCCAAGATAGTGTTTTTTAGACTGGCTGCCACGAGCTGAAACGAATGCAGCCAAGAGCGAGCGTCTGTGACTTACGGTTCAAAAGTTATTCACAGAAACATGGTTCTGAACTTTGCTGCCAGCCGCGAAAGCGAAAATAACCAAGATCGAGCGTCTAGGATTTACTTGTCAATAGCTCGCCTGGGAAACATCCAGAGAAGTCAAAGACAGTGCTTCTATACTAATTGCCAGGCGCTGAGACGAATGCCGCCAAGATCTAGCGTCTATGACTTACGGTTCAAGAATTAGCCTCAGAAACAGTGGGAAATAGTGCTTCTATACTAATTGCCAGGCGCTGAGACGAATGCCGCCAAGATCTAGCGTCTATGACTTACGGTTCAAGAATTAGCCTCAGAAACAGTGGGAAACAGTGCTTCTATACTAATTGCCAGGCGCTGAGACGAATGCCGCCAAGATCTAGCGTCTATGACTTACGGTTCAAGAATTAGCCTCAGAAACAGTGGGAAACAGTGCTTCTATACTAATTGCCAGGCGCTGAGACGAATGCCGCCAAGATCGAGCGTCTATGACTTACGGTTCAAGAATTAGCCTCAGAAACAGTGGTTCTGAACATGCTGCCAATAGCTCGCCTGGGAAACATCCAGAGAAGTCCAAGATAGTGTTTTTTAGAGTGGCTGCCACGAGCTGAAACGAATGCAGCCAAGAGCGAGCGTCTGTGACTTACGGTTCAAAAGTTATTCACAGAAACATGGTTCTGAACTTTGCTGCCAGCCGCGAAAGCGAAAATAACCAAGATCGAGCGTCTAGGATTTACTTGTCAATAGCTCGCCTGGGAAACATCCAGAGAAGTCAAAGACAGTGCTTCTATACTAATTGCCAGGCGCTGAGACGAATGCCGCCAAGATCTAGCGTCTATGACTTACGGTTCAAGAATTAGCCTCAGAAACAGTGGGAAACAGTGCTTCTATACTAATTGCCAGGCGCTGAGACGAATGCCGCCAAGATCGAGCGTCTATGACTTACGGTTCAAGAATTAGCCTCAGAAACAGTGGGAAACAGTGCTTCTATACTAATTGCCAGGCGCTGAGACGAATGCCGCCAAGATCGAGCGTCTATGACTTACGGTTCAAGAATTAGCCTCTGAACATGCTGCCAATAGCTCGCCTGGGAAACATCCAGAGAGGTCCAAGATTGTGTTTTTTAGACTGGCTGCCACGAGCTGAAACGAATGCAGCCAAGAGCGAGCGTCTGTGACTTACGGTTCAAGAGTTATTCACAGAAACATGGTTCTGAACTTTGCTGCCAGCCGCGAAAGCGAAAATAACCAAGATCGAGCGTCTAGGATTTACTTGTCAATAGCTCGCCTGGGAAACATCCAGAGAAGTCAAAGACCGTGCTTCTATACTAATTGCCAGGCGCTGAGACGAATGCCGCCAAGATCTAGCGTCTATGACTTACGGTTCAAGAATTAGCCTCAGAAACAGTGGGAAACAGTGCTTCTATACTAATTGCCAGGCGCTGAGACGAATGCCGCCAAGATCGAGCGTCTATGACTTACGGTTCAAGAATTAGCCTCAGAAACAGTGGTTCTGAACATGCTGCCAATAGCTCGCCTGGGAAACATCCAGAGAAGTCCAAGATAGTGTTTTTTAGACTGGCTGCCACGAGCTGAAACGAATGCAGCCAAGAGCGAGCGTCTGTGACTTACGGTTCAAAAGTTATTCACAGAAACATGGTTCTGAACTTTGCTGCCAGCCGCGAAAGCGAAAATAACCAAGATCGAGCGTCTAGGATTTACTTGTCAATAGCTCGCCTGGGAAACATCCAGAGAAGTCAAAGACAGTGCTTCTATACTAATTGCCAGGCGCTGAGACGAATGCCGCCAAGATCTAGCGTCTATGACTTACGGTTCAAGAATTAGCCTCAGAAACAGTGGGAAACAGTGCTTCTATACTAATTGCCAGGCGCTGAGACGAATGCCGCCAAGATCGAGCGTCTATGACACGGTTCAAGAATTAGCCTCAGAAACAGTGGTTCTGAACATGCTGCCAATAGCTCGCCTGGGAAACATCCAGAGAAGTCCAAGATAGTGTTTTTTAGACTGGCTGCCACGAGCTGAAACGAATGCAGCCAAGAGCGAGCGTCTGTGACTTACGGTTCAAAAGTTATTCACAGAAACATGGTTCTGAACTTTGCTGCCAGCCGCGAAAGCGAAAATAACCAAGATCGAGCGTCTAGGATTTACTTGTCAATAGCTCGCCTGGGAAACATCCAGAGAAGTCAAAGACAGTGCTTCTATACTAATTGCCAGGCGCTGAGACGAATGCCGCCAAGATCTAGCGTCTATGACTTACGGTTCAAGAATTAGCCTCAGAAACAGTGGGAAACAGTGCTTCTATACTAATTGCCAGGCGCTGAGACGAATGCCGCCAAGATCGAGCGTCTATGACTTACGTTTCAAGAATTAGCCTCAGAAACAGTGGTTCTGAACATGCTGCCAATAGCTCGCCTGGGAAACATCCAGAGAAGTCCAAGATTGTGTTTTTTAGACTGGCTGCCACGAGCTGAAACGAATGCAGCCAAGAGCGAGCGTCTGTGACTTACGGTTCAAAACTTATTCACAGAAACATGGTTCTGAACTTTGCTGCCAGCCGCGAAAGCGAAAATAACCAAGATCGAGCGTCTAGGATTTACTTGTCAATAGCTCGCCTGGGAAACATCCAGAGAAGTCAAAGACAGTGCTTCTATACTAATTGCCAGGCGCTGAGACGAATGCCGCCACGATCTAGCGTCTATGACTTACGGTTCAAGAATTAGCCTCAGAAACAGTGGGAAACAGTGCTTCTATACTAATTGCCAGGCGCTGAGACGAATGCCGCCAAGATCTAGCGTCTATGACTTACGGTTCAAGAATTAGCCTCAGAAACTGTGGGAAACAGTGCTTCTATACTAATTGCCAGGCGCTGAGACGAATGCCGCCAAGATCGAGCGTCTATGACTTACGTTTCAAGAATTAGTCTCAGAAACAGTGGTTCTGAACATGCTGCCAATAGCTCGCCTGGGAAACATCCAGAGAAGTCCAAGATTGTGTTTTTTAGACTGGCTGCCACGAGCTGAAACGAATGCAGCCAAGAGCGAGCGTCTGTGACTTACGGTTCAAAAGTTATTCACAGAAACATGGTTCTGAACTTTGCTGCCAGCCGCGAAAGCGAAAATAACCAAGATCGAGCTTCTAGGATTTACTTGTCAATAGCTCGCCTGGGAAACATCCAGAGAAGTCAAAGACAGTGCTTCTATACTAATTGCCAGGCGCTGAGACGAATGCCGCCACGATCTAGCGTCTATGACTTACGGTTCAAGAATTAGCCTCAGAAACAGTGGGAAACAGTGCTTCTATACTAATTGCCAGGCGCTGAGACGAATGCCGCCAAGATCGAGCGTCTATGACTTACGGTTCAAGAATTAGCCTCAGAAACAGTGGGAAACAGTGCTTCTATACTAATTGCCAGGCGCTGAGACGAATGCCGCCAAGATCGAGCGTCTATGACTTACGGTTCAAGAATTAGCCTCAGAAACAGTGGTTCTGAACATGCTGCCAATAGCTCGCCTGGGAAACATCCAGAGAAGTCCAAGATAGTGTTTTTTAGACTGGCTGCCACGAGCTGAAACGAATGCAGCCAAGAGCGAGCGTCTGTGACTTACGGTTCAAGAGTTATTCACAGAAACATGGTTCTGAACTTTGCTGCCAGCCGCGAAAGCGAAAATAACCAAGATCGAGCGTCTAGGATTTACTTGTCAATAGCTCGCCTGGGAAACATCCAGAGAAGTCAAAGACAGTGCTTCTATACTAATTGCCAGGCGCTGAGACGAATACCGCCAAGATCTAGCGTCTATGACTTACGGTTCAAGAATTAGCCTGAGAAACAGTGGGAAACAGTGCTTCTATACTAAATGCCAGGCGCTGAGACGAATGCCGCCAAGATCGAGCGTCTATGACTTACGGTTCAAGAATTAGCCTCAGAAACAGTGGTTCTGAATATGCTGCCAATAGCTCGCCTGGGAAACATCCAGAGAAGTCCAAGATTGTGTTTTTTAGACTGGCTGCCACGAGCTGAAACGAATGCAGCCAAGAGCGAGCGTCTGTGACTTACGGTTCAAGAGTTATTCACAGAAACATGGTTCTGAACTTTGCTGCCAGCCGCGAAAGCGAAAATAACCAAGATCGAGCGTCTAGGATTTACTTGTCAATAGCTCGCCTGGGAAACATCCAGAGAAGTCAAAGACAGTGCTTCTATACTAATTGCCAGGCGCTGAGACGAATGCCGCCAAGATCTAGCGTCTATGACTTACGGTTCAAGAATTAGCCTCAGAAACAGTGGGAAACAGTGCTTCTATACTAATTGCCAGGCACTGAGACGAATGCCGCCAAGATCGAGCCTCTATGACTTACGGTTCAAGAATTAGCCTCAGAAACAGTGGTTCTGAAAATGCTGCCAATAGCTCGCCTGGGAAACATCCAGAGAAGTCCAAGATAGTGTTTTTTAGACTGGCTGCCACGAGCTGAAACGAATGCAGCCAAGAGCGAGCGTCTGTGACTTACGGTTCAAGAGTTATTCACAGAAACATGGTTCTGAACTTTGCTGCCAGCCGCGAAAGCGAAAATAACCAAGATCGAGCGTCTAGGATTTACTTTTCAATAGCTCGCCTGGGAAACATCCAGAGAAGTCAAAGACAGTGCTTCTATACTAATTGCCAGGCGCTGAGACGAATGCCGCCACGATCTAGCGTCTATGACTTACGGTTCAAGAATTAGCCTCAGAAACAGTGGGAAACAGTGCTTCTATACTAATTGCCAGGCGCTGAGACGAATGCCGCCAAGATCGAGCGTCTATGACTTACGGTTCAAGAATTAGCCTCTGAACATGCTGCCAATAGCTCGCCTGGGAAACATCCAGAGAGGTCCAAGATTGTGTTTTTTAGACTGGCTGCCACGAGCTGAAACGAATGCAGCCAAGAGCGAGCGTCTGTGACTTACGGTTCAAGAGTTATTCACAGAAACATGGTTCTGAACTTTGCTGCCAGCCGCGAAAGCGAAAATAACCAAGATCGAGCGTCTAGGATTTACTTGTCAATAGCTCGCCTGGGAAACATCCAGAGAAGTCAAAGACCGTGCTTCTATACTAATTGCCAGGCGCTGAGACGAATGCCGCCAAGATCTAGCGTCTATGACTTACGGTTCAAGAATTAGCCTCAGAAACAGTGGGAAACAGTGCTTCTATACTAATTGCCAGGCGCTGAGACGAATGCCGCCAAGATCGAGCGTCTATGACTTACGGTTCAAGAATTAGCCTCAGAAACAGTGGTTCTGAACATGCCAATAGCTCGCCTGGGAAACATCCAGAGAAGTCCAAGATAGTGTTTTTTTAGACTGGCTGCCACGAGCTGAAACGAATGCAGCCAAGAGCGAGCGTCTGTGACTTACGGTTCAAGAGTTATTCACAGAAACATGGTTCTGAACTTTGCTGCCAGCCGCGAAAGCGAAAATAACCAAGATCGAGCGTCTAGGATTTACTTGTCAATAGCTCGCCTGGGAAACATCCAGAGAAGTCAAAGACCGTGCTTCTATACTAATTGCCAGGCGCTGAGACGAATGCCGCCAAGATCTAGCGTCTATGACTTACGGTTCAAGAATTAGCCTCAGAAACAGTGGGAAACAGTGCTTCTATACTAATTGCCAGGCGCTGAGACGAATGCCGCCAAGATCGAGCGTCTATGACTTACGGTTCAAGAATTAGCCTCAGAAACAGTGGTTCTGAACATGCTGCCAATAGCTCGCCTGGGAAACATCCAGAGAAGTCCAAGATAGTGTTTTTTAGACTGGCTGCCACGAGCTGAAACGAATGCAGCCAAGAGCGAGCGTCTGTGACTTACGGTTCAAGAGTTATTCACAGAAACATGGTTCTGAACTTTGCTGCCAGCCGCGAAAGCGAAAATAACCAAGATCGAGCGTCTAGGATTTACTTGTCAATAGCTCGCCTGGGAAACATCCAGAGAAGTCAAAGACAGTGCTTCTATACTAATTGCCAGGCGCTGAGACGAATGCCGCCAAGATCTAGCGTCTATGACTTACGGTTCAAGAATTTGCCTCAGAAACAGTGGGAAACAGTGCTTCTATACTAATTGCCAGGCGCTGAGACGAATGCCGCCAAGATCGAGCCTCTATGACTTACGGTTCAAGAATTAGCCTCAGAAACAGTGGTTCTGAAAATGCTGCCAATAGCTCGCCTGGGAAACATCCAGAGAAGTCCAAGATAGTGTTTTTTAGACTGGCTGCCACGAGCTGAAACGAATGCAGCCAAGAGCGAGCGTCTGTGACTTACGGTTCAAGAGTTATTCACAGAAACATGGTTCTGAACTTTGCTGCCAGCCGCGAAAGCGAAAATAACCAAGATCGAGCGTCTAGGATTTACTTGTCAATAGCTCGCCTGGGAAACATCCAGAGAAGTCAAAGACAGTGCTTCTATACTAATTGCCAGGCGCTGAGACGAATGCCGCCACGATCTAGCGTCTATGACTTACGGTTCAAGAATTAGCCTCAGAAACAGTGGGAAACAGTGCTTCTATACTAATTGCCAGGCGCTGAGACGAATGCCGCCAAGATCGAGCGTCTATGACTTACGGTTCAAGAATTAGCCTCTGAACATGCTGGCAATAGCTCGCCTGGGAAACATCCAGAGAGGTCCAAGATTGTGTTTTTTAGACTGGCTGCCAAGAGCTGAAACGAATGCTGCCAAGAGCGAGCGTCTGTGACTTACGGTTCAAGAGTTATTCACAGAAACATGGTTCTGAACTTTGCTGCCAGCCGCGAAAGCGAAAATAACCAAGATCGAGCGTCTAGGATTTACTTGTCAATAGCTCGCCTGGGAAACATCCAGAGAAGTCAAAGACCGTGCTTCTATACTAATTGCCAGGCGCTGAGACGAATGCCGCCAAGATCTAGCGTCTATGACTTACGGTTCAAGAATTAGCCTCAGAAACATTGGGAAACAGTGCTTCTATACTAATTGCCAGGCGCTGAGACGAATGCCGCCAAGATCGAGCGTCTATGACTTACGGTTCAAGAATTAGCCTCAGAAACAGTGGTTCTGAACATGCTGCCAATAGCTCGCCTGGGAAACATCCAGAGAAGTCCAAGATAGTGTTTTTTTAGACTGGCTGCCACGAGCTGAAACGAATGCAGCCAAGAGCGAGCGTCTGTGACTTACGGTTCAAGAGTTATTCACAGAAACATGGTTCTGAACTTTGCTGCCAGCCGCGAAAGCGAAAATAACCAAGATCGAGCGTCTAGGATTTACTTGTCAATAGCTCGCCTGGGAAACATCCAGAGAAGTCAAAGACCGTGCTTCTATACTAATTGCCAGGCGCTGAGACGAATGCAGCCAAGATCTAGCGTCTATGACTTACGGTTCAAGAATTAGCCTCAGAAACAGTGGGAAACAGTGCTTCTATACTAATTGCCAGGCGCTGAGACGAATGCCGCCAAGATCGAGCGTCTATGACTTACGGTTCAAGAATTAGCCTCAGAAACAGTGGTTCTGAACATGCTGCCAATAGCTCGCCTGGGAAACATCCAGAGAAGTCCAAGATAGTGTTTTTTAGACTGGCTGCCACGAGCTGAAACGAATGCAGCCAAGAGCGAGCGTCTGTGACTTACGGTTCAAGAGTTATTCACAGAAACATGGTTCTGAACTTTGCTGCCAGCCGCGAAAGCGAAAATAACCAAGATCGAGCGTCTAGGATTTACTTGTCAATAGCTCGCCTGGGAAACATCCAGAGAAGTCAAAGACAGTGCTTCTATACTAATTGCCAGGCGCTGAGACGAATGCCGCCACGATCTAGCGTCTATGACTTACGGTTCAAGAATTAGCCTCAGAAACAGTGGGAAACAGTGCTTCTATACTAATTGCCAGGCGCTGAGACGAATGCCGCCAAGATCGAGCGTCTATGACTTACGGTTCAAGAATTAGCCTCTGAACATGCTGCCAATAGCTCGCCTGGGAAACATCCAGAGAGGTCCAAGATTGTGTTTTTTAGACTGGCTGCCACGAGCTGAAACGAATGCAGCCAAGAGCGAGCGTCTGTGACTTACGGTTCAAGAGTTATTCACAGAAACATGGTTCTGAACTTTGCTGCCAGCCGCGAAAGCGAAAATAACCAAGATCGAGCGTCTAGGATTTACTTGTCAATAGCTCGCCTGGGAAACATCCAGAGAAGTCAAAGACCGTGCTTCTATACTAATTGCCAGGCGCTGAGACGAATGCCGCCAAGATCTAGCGTCTATGACTTTCGGTTCAAGAATTAGCCTCAGAAACAGTGGGAAACAGTGCTTCTATACTAATTGCCAGGCGCTGAGACGAATGCCGCCAAGATCGAGCGTCTATGACTTACGGTTCAAGAATTAGCCTCTGAACATGCTGCCAATAGCTCGCCTGGGAAACATCCAGAGAGGTCCAAGATTGTGTTTTTTAGACTGGCTGCCACGAGCTGAAACGAATGCAGCCAAGAGCGAGCGTCTGTGACTTACGGTTCAAGAGTTATTCACAGAAACATGGTTCTGAACTTTGCTGCCAGCCGCGAAAGCGAAAATAACCAAGATCGAGCGTCTAGGATTTACTTGTCAATAGCTCGCCTGGGAAACATCCAGAGAAGTCAAAGACCGTGCTTCTATACTAATTGCCAGGCGCTGAGACGAATGCCGCCAAGATCTAGCGTCTATGACTTACGGTTCAAGAATTAGCCTCAGAAACAGTGGGAAACAGTGCTTCTATACTAATTGCCAGGCGCTGAGACGAATGCCGCCAAGATCGAGCGTCTATGACTTACGGCTCAAGAATTAGCCTCAGAAACAGTGGTTCTGAACATGCTGCCAATAGCTCGCCTGGGAAACATCCAGAGAAGTCCAAGATAGTGTTTTTTAGACTGGCTGCCACGAGCTGAAACGAATGCAGCCAAGAGCGAGCGTCTGTGACTTACGGTTCAAAAGTTATTCACAGAAACATGGTTCTGAACTTTGCTGCCAGCCGCGAAAGCGAAAATAACCAAGATCGAGCGTCTAGGATTTACTTTTCAATAGCTCGCCTGGGAAACATCCAGAGAAGTCAAAGACAGTGCTTCTATACTAATTGCCAGGCGCTGAGACGAATGCCGCCAAGATCTAGCGTCTATGACTTACGGTTCAAGAATTAGCCTCAGAAACAGTGGGAAACAGTGCTTCTATACTAATTGCCAGGCGCTGAGACGAATGCCGCCAAGATCGAGCGTCTATGACTTACGGTTCAAGAATTAGCCTCTGAACATGCTGCCAATAGCTCGCCTGGGAAAACATCCAGAGAGGTCCAAGATTGTGTTTTTTAGACTGGCTGCCACGAGCTGAAACGAATGCAGCCAAGAGCGAGCGTCTGTGACTTACGGTTCAAGAATTAGCCTCAGAAACAGTGGTTCTGAACATGCTGCCAATAGCTCGCCTGGGAAACATCCGGAGAAGTCCAAGATTGTGTTTTTTAGACTGGCTGCCACGAGCTGAAACGAATGCAGCCAAGAGCGAGCGTCTGTGACTTACGGTTCAAAAGTTATTCACAGACACATGGTTCTGAACTTTGCTGCCAGCCGCGAAAGCGAAAATAACCAAGATCGAGCGTCTAGGATTTACTTGTCAATAGCTCGCCTGGGAAACATCCAGAGAAGTCAAAGACAGTGCTTCTATACTAATTGCCAGGCGCTGAGACGAATGCCGCCAAGATCTAGCGTCTATGACTTACGGTTCAAGAATTAGCCTCAGAAACAGTGGGAAACAGTGCTTCTATACTAATTGCCAGGCGCTGAGACGAATGCCGCCAAGATCTAGCGTCTATGACTTACGGTTCAAGAATTAGCCTCAGAAACAGTGGGAAATAGTGCTTCTATACTAATTGCCAGGCGCTGAGACGAATGCCGCCAAGATCGAGCGTCTATGACTTACGGTTCAAGAATTAGCCTCAGAAACAGTGGTTCTGAACATGCTGCCAATAGCTCGCCTGGGAAACATCCAGAGAAGTCCAAGATTGTGTTTTTTAGACTGGCTGCCACGAGCTGAAACGAATGCAGCCAAGAGCGAGCGTCTGTGACTTACGGTTCAAAAGTTATTCACAGAAACATGGTTCTGAACTTTGCTGCCAGCCGCGAAAGCGAAAATAACCAAGATCGAGCGTCTAGGATTTACTTGTCAATAGCTCGCCTGGGAAACATCCAGAGAAGTCAAAGACAGTGCTTCTATACTAATTGCCAGGCGCTGAGACGAATGCCGCCAAGATCTAGCGTCTATGACTTACGGTTCAAGAATTAGCCTCAGAAACAGTGGGAAACAGTGCTTCTATACTAATTGCCAGGCGCTGAGACGAATGCCGCCAAGATCGAGCGTCTATGACACGGCTTAAGAATTAGCCTCAGAAACAGTGGTTCTGAACATGCTGCCAATAGCTCGTCTGGGAAACATCCAGAGAAGTCCAAGATAGTGTTTTTTAGACTGGCTGCCACGAGCTGAAACGAATGCAGCCAAGAGCGAGCGTCTGTGACTTACGGTTCAAAAGTTATTCACAGAAACATGGTTCTGAACTTTGCTGCCAGCCGCGAAAGCGAAAATAACCAAGATCGAGCGTCTAGGATTTACTTGTCAATAGCTCGCCTGGGAAACATCCAGAGAAGTCAAAGACAGTGCTTCTATACTAATTGCCAGGCGCTGAGACGAATGCCGCCAAGATCTAGCGTCTATGACTTACGGTTCAAGAATTAGCCTCAGAAACAGTGGGAAACAGTGCTTCTATACTAATTGCCAGGCGCTGAGACGAATGCCGCCAAGATCGAGCGTCTATGACTTACGGTTCAAGAATTAGCCTCTGAACATGCTGCCAATAGCTCGCCTGGGAAAAATCCAGAGAGGTCCAAGATTGTGTTTTTTAGACTGGCTGCCACGAGCTGAAACGAATGCAGCCAAGAGCGAGCGTCTGTGACTTACGGTTCAAGAGTTATTCACATAAACATGGTTCTGAACTTTGCTGCCAGCCGCGAAAGCGAAAATAACCAAGATCGAGCGTCTAGGATTTACTTGTCAATAGCTCGCCTGGGAAACATCCAGAGAAGTCAAAGACCGTGTTTCTATACTAATTGCCAGGCGCTGAGACGAATGCCGCCAAGATCTAGCGTCTATGACTTACGGTTCAAGAATTAGCCTCAGAAACAGTGGGAAACAGTGCTTCTATACTAATTGCCAGGCGCTGAGACGAATGCCGCCAAGATCGAGCGTCTATGACTTACGGTTCAAGAATTAGCCTCAGAAACAGTGGTTCTGAACATGCTGCCAATAGCTCGCCTGGGAAACATCCAGAGAAGTCCAAGATAGTGTTTTTTAGACTGGCTGCCACGAGCTGAAACGAATGCAGCCAAGAGCGAGCGTCTGTGACTTACGGTTCAAAAGTTATTCAAAGAAACATGGTTCTGAACTTTGCTGCCAGCCGCGAAAGCGAAAATAACCAAGATCGAGCGTCTAGGATTTACTTGTCAATAGCTCGCCTGGGAAACATCCAGAGAAGTCAAAAACAGTGCTTCTATACTAATTGCCAGGCGCTGAGACGAATGCCGCCAAGATCTAGCGTCTATGACTTACGGTTCAAGAATTAGCCTCAGAAACAGTGGGAAATAGTGCTTCTATACTAATTGCCAGGCGCTGAGACGAATGCCGCCAAGATCGAGCGTCTATGACTTACGGTTCAAGAATTAGCCTCAGAAACAGTGGTTCTGAACATGCTGCCAATAGCTCGCCTGGGAAACATCCAGAGAAGTCCAAGATAGTGTTTTTTAGACTGGCTGCCACGAGCTGAAACGAATGCAGCCAAGAGCGAGCGTCTGTGACTTACGGTTCAAAAGTTATTCACAGAAACATGGTTCTGAACTTTGCTGCCAGCCGCGAAAGCGAAAATAACCAAGATCGAGCGTCTAGGATTTACTTGTCAATAGCTCGCCTGGGAAACATCCAGAGAAGTCAAAAACAGTGCTTCTATACTAATTGCCAGGCGCTGAGACGAATGCCGCCAAGATCTAGCGTCTATGACTTACGGTTCAAGAATTAGCCTCAGAAACAGTGGGAAATAGTGCTTCTATACTAATTGCCAGGCGCTGAGACGAATGCCGCCAAGATCGAGCGTCTATGACTTACGGTTCAAGAATTAGCCTCAGAAACAGTGGTTCTGAACATGCTGCCAATAGCTCGCCTGGGAAACATCCAGAGAAGTCCAAGATTGTGTTTTTTAGACTGGCTGCCACGAGCTGAAACGAATGCAGCCAAGAGCGAGCGTCTGTGACTTACGGTTCAAAAGTTATTCACAGAAACATGGTTCTGAACTTTGCTGCCAGCCGCGAAAGCGAAAATAACCAAGATCGAGCGTCTAGGATTTACTTGTCAATAGCTCGCCTGGGAAACATCCAGAGAAGTCAAAGACAGTGCTTCTATACTAATTGCCAGGCGCTGAGACGAATGCCGCCAAGATCTAGCGTCTATGACTTACGGTTCAAGAATTAGCCTCAGAAACAGTGGGAAACAGTGCTTCTATACTAATTGCCAGGCGCTGAGACGAATGCCGCCAAGATCGAGCGTCTATGACTTACGGTTCAAGAATTAGCCTTTGAACATGCTGCCAATAGCTCGCCTGGGAAACATCCAGAGAGGTCCAAGATTGTGTTTTTTAGACTGGCTGCCACGAGCTGAAACGAATGCAGCCAAGAGCGAGCGTCTGTGACTTACGGTTCAAGAGTTATTCACAGAAACATGGTTCTGAACTTTGCTGCCAGCCGCGAAAGCGAAAATAACCAAGATCGAGCGTCTAGGATTTACTTGTCAATAGCTCGCCTGGGAAACATCCAGAGAAGTCAAAGACCGTGCTTCTATACTAATTGCCAGGCGCTGAGACGAATGCCTCCAAGATCTAGCGTCTATGATTTACGGTTCAAGAATTAGCCTCAGAAACAGTGGGAAACAGTGCTTCTATACTAATTGCCAGGCGCTGAGACGAATGCCGCCAAGTCGAGCGTCTATGACTTACGGTTCAAGAATTAGCCTCAGAAACAGTGGTTCTGAACATGCTGCCAATAGCTCGCCTGGGAAACATCCAGAGAAGTCCAAGATTGTGTTTTTTAGACTGGCTGCCACGAGCTGAAACGAATGCAGCCAAGAGCGAGCGTCTGTGACTTACGGTTCAAAAGTTATTCACATAAACATGGTTCTGAACTTTGCTGCCAGCCGCGAAAGCGAAAATAACCAAGATCGAGCGTCTAGGATTTACTTGTCAATAGCTCGCCTGGGAAACATCCAGAGAAGTCAAAGACAGTGCTTCTATACTAATTGCCAGGCGCTGAGACGAATGCCGCCAAGATCTAGCGTCTATGACTTACGGTTCAAGAATTAGCCTCAGAAACAGTGGGAAACAGTGCTTCTATACTAATTGCCAGGCGCTGAGACGAATGCCGCCAAGATCTAGCGTCTATGACTTACGGTTCAAGAATTAGCCTCAGAAACAGTGGGAAATAGTGCTTCTATACTAATTGCCAGGCGCTGAGACGAATGCCGCCAAGATCGAGCGTCTATGACTTACGGTTCAAGAATTAGCCTCTGAACATGCTGCCAATAGCTCGCCTGGGAAACATCCAGAGAGGTCCAAGATTGTGTTTTTTAGACTGGCTGCCACGAGCTGAAACGAATGCAGCCAAGAGCGAGCGTCTGTGACTTACGGTTCAAGAGTTATTCACAGAAACATGGTTCTGAACTTTGCTGCCAGCCGCGAAAGCGAAAATAACCAAGATCGAGCGTCTAGGATTTACTTGTCAATAGCTCGCCTGGGAAACATCCAGAGAAGTCAAAGACCGTGCTTCTATACTAATTGCCAGGCGCTGAGACGAATGCCGCCAAGATCTAGCGTCTATGATTTACGGTTCAAGAATTAGCCTCAGAAACAGTGGGAAATAGTGCTTCTATACTAATTGCCAGGCGCTGAGACGAATGCCGCCAAGATCGAGCGTCTATGACTTACGGTTCAAGAATTAGCCTCAGAAACAGTGGTTCTGAACATGCTGCCAATAGCTCGCCTGGGAAACATCCAGAGAAGTCCAAGATTGTGTTTTTTAGACTGGCTGCCACGAGCTGAAACGAATGCAGCCAAGAGCGAGCGTCTGTGACTTACGGTTCAAAAGTTATTCACAGAAACATGGTTCTGAACTTTGCTGCCAGCCGCGAAAGCGAAAATAACCAAGATCGAGCGTCTAGGATTTACTTGTCAATAGCTCGCCTGGGAAACATCCAGAGAAGTCAAAGACAGTGCTTCTATACTAATTGCCAGGCGCTGAGACGAATGCCGCCAAGATCTAGCGTCTATGACTTACGGTTCAAGAATTAGCCTCAGAAACAGTGGGAAACAGTGCTTCTATACTAATTGCCAGGCGCTGAGTCGAATGCCGCCAAGATCGAGCGTCTATGACACGGTTCAAGAATTAGCCTCAGAAACAGTGGTTCTGAACATGCTGCCAATAGCTCGCCTGGGAAACATCCAGAGAAGTCCAAGATAGTGTTTTTTAGACTGGCTGCCACGAGCTGAAACGAATGCAGCCAAGAGCGAGCGTCTGTGACTTACGGTTCAAAAGTTATTCACAGAAACATGGTTCTGAACTTTGCTGCCAGCCGCGAAAGCGAAAATAACCAAGATCGAGCGTCTAGGATTTACTTGTCAATAGCTCGCCTGGGAAACATCCAGAGAAGTCAAAGAGAGTGCTTCTATACTAATTGCCAGGCGCTGAGACGAATGCCGCCAAGATCTAGCGTCTATGACTTACGGTTCAAGAATTAGCCTCAGAAACAGTGGGAAACAGTGCTTCTATACTAATTGCCAGGCGCTGAGACGAATGCCGCCAAGATCGAGCGTCTATGACTTACGGTTCAAGAATTAGCCTCTGAACATGCTGCCAATAGCTCGCCTGGGAAAAATCCAGAGAGGTCCAAGATTGTGTTTTTTAGACTGGCTGCCACGAGCTGAAACGAATGCAGCCAAGAGCGAGCGTCTGTGACTTACGGTTCAAGAGTTATTCACATAAACATGGTTCTGAACTTTGCTGCCAGCCGCGAAAGCGAAAATAACCAAGATCGAGCGTCTAGGATTTACTTGTCAATAGCTCGCCTGGGAAACATCCAGAGAAGTCAAAGACCGTGCTTCTATACTAATTGCCAGGCGCTGAGACGAATGCCGCCAAGATCTAGCGTCTATGACTTACGGTTCAAGAATTAGCCTCAGAAACAGTGGGAAACAGTGCTTCTATACTAATTGCCAGGCGCTGAGACGAATGCCGCCAAGATCGAGCGTCTATGACTTACGGTTCAAGAATTAGCCTCAGAAACAGTGGTTCTGAACATGCTGCCAATAGCTCGCCTGGGAAACATCCAGAGAAGTCCAAGATTGTGTTTTTTAGACTGGCTGCCACGAGCTGAAACGAATGCAGCCAAGAGCGAGCGTCTGTGACTTACGGTTCAAAAGTTATTCACAGAAACATGGTTCTGAACTTTGCTGCCAGCCGCGAAAGCGAAAATAACCAAGATCGAGCGTCTAGGATTTACTTGTCAATAGCTCGCCTGGGAAACATCCAGAGAAGTCAAAGACAGTGCTTCTATACTAATTGCCAGGCGCTGAGACGAATGCCGCCAAGATCTAGCGTCTATGACTTACGGTTCAAGAATTAGCCTCAGAAACAGTGGGAAACAGTGCTTCTATACTAATTGCCAGGCGCTGAGACGAATGCCGCCAAGATCTAGCGTCTATGACTTACGGTTCAAGAATTAGCCTCAGAAACAGTGGGAAATAGTGCTTCTATACTAATTGCCAGGCGCTGAGACGAATGCCGCCAAGATCGAGCGTCTATGACTTACGGTTCAAGAATTAGCCTCTGAACATGCTGCCAATAGCTCGCCTGGGAAACATCCAGAGAGGTCCAAGATTGTGTTTTTTAGACTGGCTGCCACGAGCTGAAACGAATGCAGCCAAGAGCGAGCGTCTGTGACTTACGGTTCAAGAGTTATTCACAGAAACATGGTTCTGAACTTTGCTGCCAGCCGCGAAAGCGAAAATAACCAAGATCGAGCGTCTAGGATTTACTTGTCAATAGCTCGCCTGGGAAACATCCAGAGAAGTCAAAGACCGTGCTTCTATACTAATTGCCAGGCGCTGAGACGAATGCCGCCAAGATCTAGCGTCTATGATTTACGGTTCAAGAATTAGCCTCAGAAACAGTGGGAAATAGTGCTTCTATACTAATTGCCAGGCGCTGAGACGAATGCCGCCAAGATCGAGCGTCTATGACTTACGGTTCAAGAATTAGCCTCAGAAACAGTGGTTCTGAACATGCTGCCAATAGCTCGCCTGGGAAACATCCAGAGAAGTCCAAGATTGTGTTTTTTAGACTGGCTGCCACGAGCTGAAACTAATGCAGCCAAGAGCGAGCGTCTGTGACTTACGGTTCAAAAGTTATTCACAGAAACATGGTTCTGAACTTTGCTGCCAGCCGCGAAAGCGAAAATAACCAAGATCGAGCGTCTAGGATTTACTTGTCAATAGCTCGCCTGGGAAACATCCAGAGAAGTCAAAGACAGTGCTCCTATACTAATTGCCAGGCGCTGAGACGAATGCCGCCAAGATCTAGCGTCTATGACTTACGGTTCAAGAATTAGCCTCAGAAACAGTGGGAAACAGTGCTTCTATACTAATTGCCAGGCGCTGAGACGAATGCCGCCAAGATCGAGCGTCTATGACTTACGGTTCAAGAATTAGCCTCAGAAACAGTGGTTCTGAACATGCTGCCAATAGCTCGCCTGGGAAACATCCAGAGAAGTCCAAGATTGTGTTTTTTAGACTGGCTGCCACGAGCTGAAACGAATGCAGCCAAGAGCGAGCGTCTGTGACTTACGGTTCAAAAGTTATTCACAGAAACATGGTTCTGAACTTTGCTGCCAGCCGCGAAAGCGAAAATAACCAAGATCGAGCGTCTAGGATTTACTTGTCAATAGCTCGCCTGGGAAACATCCAGAGAAGTCAAAGACAGTGCTCCTATACTAATTGCCAGGCGCTGAGACGAATGCCGCCAAGATCTAGCGTCTATGACTTACGGTTCAAGAATTAGCCTCAGAAACAGTGGGAAACAGTGCTTCTATACTAATTGCCAGGCGCTGAGACGAATGCCGCCAAGATCGAGCGTCTATGACTTACGGTTCAAGAATTAGCCTCAGAAACAGTGGTTCTGAACATGCTGCCAATAGCTCGCCTGGGAAACATCCAGAGAAGTCCAAGATTGTGTTTTTTAGACTGGCTGCCACGAGCTGAAACGAATGCAGCCAAGAGCGAGCGTCTGTGACTTACGGTTCAAAAGTTATTCACAGAAACATGGTTCTGAACTTTGCTGCCAGCCGCGAAAGCGAAAATAACCAAGATCGAGCGTCTAGGATTTACTTGTCAATAGCTCGCCTGGGAAACATCCAGAGAAGTCAAAGACAGTGCTCCTATACTAATTGCCAGGCGCTGAGACGAATGCCGCCAAGATCTAGCGTCTATGACTTACGGTTCAAGAATTAGCCTCAGAAACAGTGGGAAACAGTGCTTCTATACTAATTGCCAGGCGCTGAGACGAATGCCGCCAAGATCGAGCGTCTATGACTTACGTTTCAAGAATTAGCCTCAGAAACAGTGGTTCTGAACATGCTGCCAATAGCTCGCCTGGGAAACATCCAGAGAAGTCCAAGATTGTGTTTTTTAGACTGGCTGCCACGAGCTGAAACGAATGCAGCCAAGAGCGAGCGTCTGTGACTTACGGTTCAAAAGTTATTCACAGAAACATGGTTCTGAACTTTGCTGCCAGCCGCGAAAGCGAAAATAACCAAGATCGAGCGTCTAGGATTTACTTGTCAATAGCTCGCCTGGGAAACATCCAGAGAAGTCAAAGACAGTGCTTCTATACTAATTGCCAGGCGCTGAGACGAATGCCGCCACGATCTAGCGTCTATGACTTACGGTTCAAGAATTAGCCTCAGAAACAGTGGGAAACAGTGCTTCTATACTAATTGCCAGGCGCTGAGACGAATGCCGCCAAGATCGAGCGTCTATGACTTACGGTTCAAGAATTAGCCTCAGAAACAGTGGTTCTGAACATGCTGCCAATAGCTCGCCTGGGAAACATCCAGAGAAGTCCAAGATAGTGTTTTTTATACTGGCTGCCACGAGCTGAAACGAATGCAGCCAAGAGCGAGCGTCTGTGACTTACGGTTCAAAAGTTATTCACAGAAACATGGTTCTGAACTTTGCTGCCAGCCGCGAAAGCGAAAATAACCAAGATCGAGCGTCTAGGATTTACTTGTCAATAGCTCGCCTGGGAAACATCCAGAGAAGTCAAAAACAGTGCTTCTATACTAATTGCCAGGCGCTGAGACGAATGCCGCCAAGATCTAGCGTCTATGACTTACGGTTCAAGAATTAGCCTCAGAAACAGTGGGAAACAGTGCTTCTATACTAATTGCCAGGCGCTGAGACGAATGCCGCCAAGATCGAGCGTCTATGACTTACGGTTCAAGAATTAGCCTCAGAAACAGTGGTTCTGAACATGCTGCCAATAGCTCGCCTGGGAAACATCCAGAGAAGTCCAAGATTGTGTTTTTTAGACTGGCTGCCACGAGCTGAAACGAATGCAGCCAAGAGCGAGCGTCTGTGACTTACGGTTCAAAAGTTATTCACAGAAACATGGTTCTGAACTTTGCTGCCAGCCGCGAAAGCGAAAATAACCAAGATCGAGCGTCTAGGATTTACTTGTCAATAGCTCGCCTGGGAAACATCCAGAGAAGTCAAAGACAGTGCTTCTATACTAATTGCCAGGCGCTGAGACGTATGCCGCCAAGATCTAGCGTCTATGACTTACGGTTCAAGAATTAGCCTCAGAAACAGTGGGAAACAGTGCTTCTATACTAATTGCCAGGCGCTGAGACGAATGCCGCCAAGATCGAGCGTCTATGACACGGTTCAAGAATTAGCCTCAGAAACAGTGGTTCTGAACATGCTGCCAATAGCTCGCCTGGGAAACATCCAGAGAAGTCCAAGATAGTGTTTTTTAGACTGGCTGCCACGAGCTGAAACGAATGCAGCCAAGAGCGAGCGTCTGTGACTTACGGTTCAAAAGTTATTCACAGAAACATGGTTCTGAACTTTGCTGCCAGCCGCGAAAGCGAAAATAACCAAGATCGAGCGTCTAGGATTTACTTGTCAATAGCTCGCCTGGGAAACATCCAGAGAAGTCAAAGACAGTGCTTCTATACTAATTGCCAGGCGCTGAGACGAATGCCGCCAAGATCTAGCGTCTATGACTTACGGTTCAAGAATTAGCCTCAGAAACAGTGGGAAACAGTGCTTCTATACTAATTGCCAGGCGCTGAGACGAATGCCGCCAAGATCGAGCGTCTATGACTTACGGTTCAAGAATTAGCCTCTGAACATGCTGCCAATAGCTCGCCTGGGAAAAATCCAGAGAGGTCCAAGATTGTGTTTTTTAGACTGGCTGCCACGAGCTGAAACGAATGCAGCCAAGAGCGAGCGTCTGTGACTTACGGTTCAAGAGTTATTCACATAAACATGGTTCTGAACTTTGCTGCCAGCCGCGAAAGCGAAAATAACCAAGATCGAGCGTCTAGGATTTACTTGTCAATAGCTCGCCTGGGAAACATCCAGAGAAGTCAAAGACCGTGCTTCTATACTAATTGCCAGGCGCTGAGACGAATGCCGCCAAGATCTAGCGTCTATGACTTACGGTTCAAGAATTAGCCTCAGAAACAGTGGGAAACAGTGCTTCTATACTAATTGCCAGGCGCTGAGACGAATGCCGCCAAGATCGAGCGTCTATGACTTACGGTTCAAGAATTAGCCTCAGAAACAGTGGTTCTGAACATGCTGCCAATAGCTCGCCTGGGAAACATCCAGAGAAGTCCAAGATTGTGTTTTTTAGACTGGCTGCCACGAGCTGAAACGAATGCAGCCAAGAGCGAGCGTCTGTGACTTACGGTTCAAAAGTTATTCACATAAACATGGTTCTGAACTTTGCTGCCAGCCGCGAAAGCGAAAATAACCAAGATCGAGCGTCTAGGATTTACTTGTCAATAGCTCGCCTGGGAAACATCCAGAGAAGTCAAAGACAGTGCTTCTATACTAATTGCCAGGCGCTGAGACGAATGCCGCCAAGATCTAGCGTCTATGACTTACGGTTCAAGAATTAGCCTCAGAAACAGTGGGAAACAGTGCTTCTATACTAATTGCCAGGCGCTGAGACGAATGCCGCCAAGATCTAGCGTCTATGACTTACGGTTCAAGAATTAGCCTCAGAAACAGTGGGAAATAGTGCTTCTATACTAATTGCCAGGCGCTGAGACGAATGCCGCCAAGATCGAGCGTCTATGACTTACGGTTCAAGAATTAGCCTCTGAACATGCTGCCAATAGCTCGCCTGGGAAACATCCAGAGAGGTCCAAGATTGTGTTTTTTAGACTGGCTGCCACGAGCTGAAACGAATGCAGCCAAGAGCGAGCGTCTGTGACTTACGGTTCAAGAGTTATTCACAGAAACATGGTTCTGAACTTTGCTGCCAGCCGCGAAAGCGAAAATAACCAAGATCGAGCGTCTAGGATTTACTTGTCAATAGCTCGCCTGGGAAACATCCAGAGAAGTCAAAGACCGTGCTTCTATACTAATTGCCAGGCGCTGAGACGAATGCCGCCAAGATCTAGCGTCTATGATTTACGGTTCAAGAATTAGCCTCAGAAACAGTGGGAAATAGTGCTTCTATACTAATTGCCAGGCGCTGAGACGAATGCCGCCAAGATCGAGCGTCTATGA
Source organism: Rhinoderma darwinii (assembly GCF_050947455.1). Lineage (NCBI taxonomy): Eukaryota > Metazoa > Chordata > Amphibia > Anura > Rhinodermatidae > Rhinoderma > Rhinoderma darwinii. Next base: position 22,351 of record NW_027462323.1, read on the forward strand.
CTTACGGTTCAAGAATTAGCCTCAGAAACAGTGGTTCTGAACATGCTGCCAATAGCTCGCCTGGGAAACATCCAGAGAAGTCCAAGATTGTGTTTTTTAGACTGGCTGCCACGAGCTGAAACGAATGCAGCCAAGAGCGAGCGTCTGTGACTTACGGTTCAAAAGTTATTCACAGAAACATGGTTCTGAACTTTGCTGCCAGCCGCGAAAGCGAAAATAACCAAGATCGAGCGTCTAGGATTTACTTGTCAATAGCTCGCCTGGGAAACATCCAGAGAAGTCAAAGACAGTGCTTCTATACTAATTGCCAGGCGCTGAGACGAATGCCGCCAAGATCTAGCGTCTATGACTTACGGTTCAAGAATTAGCCTCAGAAACAGTGGGAAACAGTGCTTCTATACTAATTGCCAGGCGCTGAGACGAATGCCGCCAAGATCGAGCGTCTATGACACGGTTCAAGAATTAGCCTCAGAAACAGTGGTTCTGAACATGCTGCCAATAGCTCGCCTGGGAAACATCCAGAGAAGTCCAAGATAGTGTTTTTTAGACTGGCTGCCACGAGCTGAAACGAATGCAGCCAAGAGCGAGCGTCTGTGACTTACGGTTCAAAAGTTATTCACAGAAACATGGTTCTGAACTTTGCTGCCAGCCGCGAAAGCGAAAATAACCAAGATCGAGCGTCTAGGATTTACTTGTCAATAGCTCGCCTGGGAAACATCCAGAGAAGTCAAAGACAGTGCTTCTATACTAATTGCCAGGCGCTGAGACGAATGCCGCCAAGATCTAGCGTCTATGACTTACGGTTCAAGAATTAGCCTCAGAAACAGTGGGAAACAGTGCTTCTATACTAATTGCCAGGCGCTGAGACGAATGCCGCCAAGATCGAGCGTCTATGACTTACGGTTCAAGAATTAGCCTCTGAACATGCTGCCAATAGCTCGCCTGGGAAAAATCCAGAGAGGTCCAAGATTGTGTTTTTTAGACTGGCTGCCACGAGCTGAAACGAATGCAGCCAAGAGCGAGCGTCTGTGACTTACGGTTCAAGAGTTATTCACATAAACATGGTTCTGAACTTTGCTGCCAGCCGCGAAAGCGAAAATAACCAAGATCGAGCGTCTAGGATTTACTTGTCAATAGCTCGCCTGGGAAACATCCAGAGAAGTCAAAGACCGTGCTTCTATACTAATTGCCAGGCGCTGAGACGAATGCCGCCAAGATCTAGCGTCTATGACTTACGGTTCAAGAATTAGCCTCAGAAACAGTGGGAAACAGTGCTTCTATACTAATTGCCAGGCGCTGAGACGAATGCCGCCAAGATCGAGCGTCTATGACTTACGGTTCAAGAATTAGCCTCAGAAACAGTGGTTCTGAACATGCTGCCAATAGCTCGCCTGGGAAACATCCAGAGAAGTCCAAGATTGTGTTTTTTAGACTGGCTGCCACGAGCTGAAACGAATGCAGCCAAGAGCGAGCGTCTGTGACTTACGGTTCAAAAGTTATTCACAGAAACATGGTTCTGAACTTTGCTGCCAGCCGCGAAAGCGAAAATAACCAAGATCGAGCGTCTAGGATTTACTTGTCAATAGCTCGCCTGGGAAACATCCAGAGAAGTCAAAGACAGTGCTTCTATACTAATTGCCAGGCGCTGAGACGAATGCCGCCAAGATCTAGCGTCTATGACTTACGGTTCAAGAATTAGCCTCAGAAACAGTGGGAAACAGTGCTTCTATACTAATTGCCAGGCGCTGAGACGAATGCCGCCAAGATCTAGCGTCTATGACTTACGGTTCAAGAATTAGCCTCAGAAACAGTGGGAAATAGTGCTTCTATACTAATTGCCAGGCGCTGAGACGAATGCCGCCAAGATCGAGCGTCTATGACTTACGGTTCAAGAATTAGCCTCTGAACATGCTGCCAATAGCTCGCCTGGGAAACATCCAGAGAGGTCCAAGATTGTGTTTTTTAGACTGGCTGCCACGAGCTGAAACGAATGCAGCCAAGAGCGAGCGTCTGTGACTTACGGTTCAAGAGTTATTCACAGAAACATGGTTCTGAACTTTGCTGCCAGCCGCGAAAGCGAAAATAACCAAGATCGAGCGTCTAGGATTTACTTGTCAATAGCTCGCCTGGGAAACATCCAGAGAAGTCAAAGACCGTGCTTCTATACTAATTGCCAGGCGCTGAGACGAATGCCGCCAAGATCTAGCGTCTATGATTTACGGTTCAAGAATTAGCCTCAGAAACAGTGGGAAATAGTGCTTCTATACTAATTGCCAGGCGCTGAGACGAATGCCGCCAAGATCGAGCGTCTATGACTTACGGTTCAAGAATTAGCCTCAGAAACAGTGGTTCTGAACATGCTGCCAATAGCTCGCCTGGGAAACATCCAGAGAAGTCCAAGATTGTGTTTTTTAGACTGGCTGCCACGAGCTGAAACGAATGCAGCCAAGAGCGAGCGTCTGTGACTTACGGTTCAAAAGTTATTCACAGAAACATGGTTCTGAACTTTGCTGCCAGCCGCGAAAGCGAAAATAACCAAGATCGAGCGTCTAGGATTTACTTGTCAATAGCTCGCCTGGGAAACATCCAGAGAAGTCAAAGACAGTGCTCCTATACTAATTGCCAGGCGCTGAGACGAATGCCGCCAAGATCTAGCGTCTATGACTTACGGTTCAAGAATTAGCCTCAGAAACAGTGGGAAACAGTGCTTCTATACTAATTGCCAGGCGCTGAGACGAATGCCGCCAAGATCGAGCGTCTATGACTTACGGTTCAAGAATTAGCCTCAGAAACAGTGGTTCTGAACATGCTGCCAATAGCTCGCCTGGGAAACATCCAGAGAAGTCCAAGATTGTGTTTTTTAGACTGGCTGCCACGAGCTGAAACGAATGCAGCCAAGAGCGAGCGTCTGTGACTTACGGTTCAAAAGTTATTCACAGAAACATGGTTCTGAACTTTGCTGCCAGCCGCGAAAGCGAAAATAACCAAGATCGAGCGTCTAGGATTTACTTGTCAATAGCTCGCCTGGGAAACATCCAGAGAAGTCAAAGACAGTGCTCCTATACTAATTGCCAGGCGCTGAGACGAATGCCGCCAAGATCTAGCGTCTATGACTTACGGTTCAAGAATTAGCCTCAGAAACAGTGGGAAACAGTGCTTCTATACTAATTGCCAGGCGCTGAGACGAATGCCGCCAAGATCGAGCGTCTATGACTTACGGTTCAAGAATTAGCCTCAGAAACAGTGGTTCTGAACATGCTGCCAATAGCTCGCCTGGGAAACATCCAGAGAAGTCCAAGATTGTGTTTTTTAGACTGGCTGCCACGAGCTGAAACGAATGCAGCCAAGAGCGAGCGTCTGTGACTTACGGTTCAAAAGTTATTCACAGAAACATGGTTCTGAACTTTGCTGCCAGCCGCGAAAGCGAAAATAACCAAGATCGAGCGTCTAGGATTTACTTGTCAATAGCTCGCCTGGGAAACATCCAGAGAAGTCAAAGACAGTGCTCCTATACTAATTGCCAGGCGCTGAGACGAATGCCGCCAAGATCTAGCGTCTATGACTTACGGTTCAAGAATTAGCCTCAGAAACAGTGGGAAACAGTGCTTCTATACTAATTGCCAGGCGCTGAGACGAATGCCGCCAAGATCGAGCGTCTATGACTTACGTTTCAAGAATTAGCCTCAGAAACAGTGGTTCTGAACATGCTGCCAATAGCTCGCCTGGGAAACATCCAGAGAAGTCCAAGATTGTGTTTTTTAGACTGGCTGCCACGAGCTGAAACGAATGCAGCCAAGAGCGAGCGTCTGTGACTTACGGTTCAAAAGTTATTCACAGAAACATGGTTCTGAACTTTGCTGCCAGCCGCGAAAGCGAAAATAACCAAGATCGAGCGTCTAGGATTTACTTGTCAATAGCTCGCCTGGGAAACATCCAGAGAAGTCAAAGACAGTGCTTCTATACTAATTGCCAGGCGCTGAGACGAATGCCGCCACGATCTAGCGTCTATGACTTACGGTTCAAGAATTAGCCTCAGAAACAGTGGGAAACAGTGCTTCTATACTAATTGCCAGGCGCTGAGACGAATGCCGCCAAGATCGAGCGTCTATGACTTACGGTTCAAGAATTAGCCTCAGAAACAGTGGGAAACAGTGCTTCTATACTAATTGCCAGGCGCTGAGACGAATGCCGCCAAGATCGAGCGTCTATGACTTACGTTTCAAGAATTAGCCTCAGACACAGTGGTTCTGAACATGCTGCCAATAGCTCGCCTGGGAAACATCCAGAGAAGTCCAAGATTGTGTTTTTTAGACTGGCTGCCACGAGCTGAAACGAATGCAGCCAAGAGCGAGCGTCTGTGACTTACGGTTCAAGAGTTATTCACAGAAACATGGTTCTGAACTTTGCTGCCAGCCGCGAAAGCGAAAATAACCAAGATCGAGCGTCTAGGATTTACTTGTCAATAGCTCGCCTGGGAAACATCCAGAGAAGTCAAAGACAGTGCTTCTATACTAATTGCCAGGCGCTGAGACGAATGCCGCCAAGATCTAGCGTCTATGACTTACGGTTCAAGAATTAGCCTCAGAAACAGTGGGAAACAGTGCTTCTATACTAATTGCCAGGCGCTGAGACGAATGCCGCCAAGATCGAGCGTCTATGACTTACGGTTCAAGAATTAGCCTCAGAAACAGTGGTTCTGAACATGCTGCCAATAGCTCGCCTGGGAAACATCCAGAGAAGTAAAAGATTGTGTTTTTTAGACTGGCTGCCACGAGCTGAAACGAATGCAGCCAAGAGCGAGCGTCTGTGACTTACGGTTCAAAAGTTATTCACAGAAACATGGTTCTGAACTTTGCTGCCAGCCGCGAAAGCGAAAATAACCAAGATCGAGCGTCTAGGATTTACTTGTCAATAGCTCGCCTGGGAAACATCCAGAGAAGTCAAAGACAGTGCTTCTATACTAATTGCCAGGCGCTGAGACGAATGCCGCCAAGATCTAGCGTCTATGACTTACGGTTCAAGAATTAGCCTCAGAAACAGTGGGAAATAGTGCTTCTATACTAATTGCCAGGCGCTGAGACGAATGCCGCCAAGATCGAGCGTCTATGACTTACGTTTCAAGAATTAGCCTCAGAAACAGTGGTTCTGAACATGCTGCCAATAGCTCGCCTGGGAAACATCCAGAGAAGTCAAAGACAGTGCTTCTATACTAATTGCCAGGCGCTGAGACGAATGCCGCCACGATCTAGCGTCTATGACTTACGGTTCAAGAATTAGCCTCAGAAACAGTGGGAAACAGTGCTTCTATACTAATTGCCAGGCGCTGAGACGAATGCCGCCAAGATCGAGCGTCTATGACTTACGGTTCAAGAATTAGCCTCAGAAACAGTGGGAAACAGTGCTTCTATACTAATTGCCAGGCGCTGAGACGAATGCCGCCAAGATCGAGCGTCTATGACTTACGTTTCAAGAATTAGCCTCAGAAACAGTGGTTCTGAACATGCTGCCAATAGCTCGCCTGGGAAACATCCAGAGAAGTCCAAGATTGTGTTTTTTAGACTGGCTGCCACGAGCTGAAACGAATGCAGCCAAGAGCGAGCGTCTGTGACTTACGGTTCAAAAGTTATTCACAGAAACATGGTTCTGAACTTTGCTGCCAGCCGCGAAAGCGAAAATAACCAAGATCGAGCGTCTAGGATTTACTTGTCAATAGCTCGCCTGGGAAACATCCAGAGAAGTCAAAGACAGTGCTTCTATACTAATTGCCAGGCGCTGAGACGAATGCCGCCAAGATCTAGCGTCTATGACTTACGGTTCAAGAATTAGCCTCAGAAACAGTGGGAAATAGTGCTTCTATACTAATTGCCAGGCGCTGAGACGAATGCCGCCAAGATCGAGCGTCTATGACTTACGGTTCAAGAATTAGCCTCAGAAACAGTGGGAAACAGTGCTTCTATACTAATTGCCAGGCGCTGAGACGAATGCCGCCAAGATCGAGCGTCTATGACTTACGGTTCAAGAATTAGCCTCAGAAACAGTGGTTCTGAACATGCTGCCAATAGCTCGCCTGGGAAACATCCAGAGAAGTCCAAGATAGTGTTTTTTAGACTGGCTGCCACGAGCTGAAACGAATGCAGCCAAGAGCGAGCGTCTGTGACTTACGGTTCAAAAGTTATTCACAGAAACATGGTTCTGAACTTTGCTGCCAGCCGCGAAAGCGAAAATAACCAAGATCGAGCGTCTAGGATTTACTTGTCAATAGCTCGCCTGGGAAACATCCAGAGAAGTCAAAGACAGTGCTTCTATACTAATTGCCAGGCGCTGAGACGAATGCCGCCAAGATCTAGCGTCTATGACTTACGGTTCAAGAATTAGCCTCAGAAACAGTGGGAAACAGTGCTTCTATACTAATTGCCAGGCGCTGAGACGAATGCCGCCAAGATCTAGCGTCTATGACTTACGGTTCAAGAATTAGCCTCAGAAACAGTGGGAAATAGTGCTTCTATACTAATTGCCAGGCGCTGAGACGAATGCCGCCAAGATCGAGCGTCTATGACTTACGGTTCAAGAATTAGCCTCTGAACATGCTGCCAATAGCTCGCCTGGGAAACATCCAGAGAGGTCCAAGATTGTGTTTTTTAGACTGGCTGCCACGAGCTGAAACGAATGCAGCCAAGAGCGAGCGTCTGTGACTTACGGTTCAAGAGTTATTCACAGAAACATGGTTCTGAACTTTGCTGCCAGCCGCGAAAGCGAAAATAACCAAGATCGAGCGTCTAGGATTTACTTGTCAATAGCTCGCCTGGGAAACATCCAGAGAAGTCAAAGACCGTGCTTCTATACTAATTGCCAGGCGCTGAGACGAATGCCGCCAAGATCTAGCGTCTATGATTTACGGTTCAAGAATTAGCCTCAGAAACAGTGGGAAATAGTGCTTCTATACTAATTGCCAGGCGCTGAGACGAATGCCGCCAAGATCGAGCGTCTATGACTTACGGTTCAAGAATTAGCCTCAGAAACAGTGGTTGTGAACATGCTGCCAATAGCTCGCCTGGGAAACATCCAGAGAAGTCCAAGATTGTGTTTTTTAGACTGGCTGCCACGAGCTGAAACGAATGCAGCCAAGAGCGAGCGTCTGTGACTTACGGTTCAAAAGTTATTCACAGAAACATGGTTCTGAACTTTGCTGCCAGCCGCGAAAGCGAAAATAACCAAGATCGAGCGTCTAGGATTTACTTGTCAATAGCTCGCCTGGGAAACATCCAGAGAAGTCAAAGACAGTGCTCCTATACTAATTGCCAGGCGCTGAGACGAATGCCGCCAAGATCTAGCGTCTATGACTTACGGTTCAAGAATTAGCCTCAGAAACAGTGGGAAACAGTGCTTCTATACTAATTGCCAGGCGCTGAGACGAATGCCGCCAAGATCGAGCGTCTATGACTTACGGTTCAAGAATTAGCCTCAGAAACAGTGGTTCTGAACATGCTGCCAATAGCTCGCCTGGGAAACATCCAGAGAAGTCCAAGATTGTGTTTTTTAGACTGGCTGCCACGAGCTGAAACGAATGCAGCCAAGAGCGAGCGTCTGTGACTTACGGTTCAAAAGTTATTCACAGAAACATGGTTCTGAACTTTGCTGCCAGCCGCGAAAGCGAAAATAACCAAGATCGAGCGTCTAGGATTTACTTGTCAATAGCTCGCCTGGGAAACATCCAGAGAAGTCAAAGACAGTGCTCCTATACTAATTGCCAGGCGCTGAGACGAATGCCGCCAAGATCTAGCGTCTATGACTTACGGTTCAAGAATTAGCCTCAGAAACAGTGGGAAACAGTGCTTCTATACTAATTGCCAGGCGCTGAGACGAATGCCGCCAAGATCGAGCGTCTATGACTTACGGTTCAAGAATTAGCCTCAGAAACAGTGGTTCTGAACATGCTGCCAATAGCTCGCCTGGGAAACATCCAGAGAAGTCCAAGATTGTGTTTTTTAGACTGGCTGCCACGAGCTGAAACGAATGCAGCCAAGAGCGAGCGTCTGTGACTTACGGTTCAAAAGTTATTCACAGAAACATGGTTCTGAACTTTGCTGCCAGCCGCGAAAGCGAAAATAACCAAGATCGAGCGTCTAGGATTTACTTGTCAATAGCTCGCCTGGGAAACATCCAGAGAAGTCAAAGACAGTGCTTCTATACTAATTGCCAGGCGCTGAGACGAATGCCGCCACGATCTAGCGTCTATGACTTACGGTTCAAGAATTAGCCTCAGAAACAGTGGGAAACAGTGCTTCTATACTAATTGCCAGGCGCTGAGACGAATGCCGCCAAGATCGAGCGTCTATGACTTACGGTTCAAGAATTAGCCTCAGAAACAGTGGGAAACAGTGCTTCTATACTAATTGCCAGGCGCTGAGACGAATGCCGCCAAGATCGAGCGTCTATGACTTACGTTTCAAGAATTAGCCTCAGACACAGTGGTTCTGAACATGCTGCCAATAGCTCGCCTGGGAAACATCCAGAGAAGTCCAAGATTGTGTTTTTTAGACTGGCTGCCACGAGCTGAAACGAATGCAGCCAAGAGCGAGCGTCTGTGACTTACGGTTCAAGAGTTATTCACAGAAACATGGTTCTGAACTTTGCTGCCAGCCGCGAAAGCGAAAATAACCAAGATCGAGCGTCTAGGATTTACTTGTCAATAGCTCGCCTGGGAAACATCCAGAGAAGTCAAAGACAGTGCTTCTATACTAATTGCCAGGCGCTGAGACCAATGCCGCCAAGATCTAGCGTCTATGACTTACGGTTCAAGAATTAGCCTCAGAAACAGTGGGAAACAGTGCTTCTATACTAATTGCCAGGCGCTGAGACGAATGCCGCCAAGATCGAGCGTCTATGACTTACGGTTCAAGAATTAGCCTCAGAAACAGTGGTTCTGAACATGCTGCCAATAGCTCGCCTGGGAAACATCCAGAGAAGTAAAAGATTGTGTTTTTTAGACTGGCTGCCACGAGCTGAAACGAATGCAGCCAAGAGCGAGCGTCTGTGACTTACGGTTCAAAAGTTATTCACAGAAACATGGTTCTGAACTTTGCTGCCAGCCGCGAAAGCGAAAATAACCAAGATCGAGCGTCTAGGATTTACTTGTCAATAGCTCGCCTGGGAAACATCCAGAGAAGTCAAAGACAGTGCTTCTATACTAATTGCCAGGCGCTGAGACGAATGCCGCCAAGATCTAGCGTCTATGACTTACGGTTCAAGAATTAGCCTCAGAAACAGTGGGAAATAGTGCTTCTATACTAATTGCCAGGCGCTGAGACGAATGCCGCCAAGATCGAGCGTCTATGACTTACGTTTCAAGAATTAGCCTCAGAAACAGTGGTTCTGAACATGCTGCCAATAGCTCGCCTGGGAAACATCCAGAGAAGTCAAAGACAGTGCTTCTATACTAATTGCCAGGCGCTGAGACGAATGCCGCCACGATCTAGCGTCTATGACTTACGGTTCAAGAATTAGCCTCAGAAACAGTGGGAAACAGTGCTTCTATACTAATTGCCAGGCGCTGAGACGAATGCCGCCAAGATCGAGCGTCTATGACTTACGGTTCAAGAATTAGCCTCAGAAACAGTGGGAAATAGTGCTTCTATACTAATTGCCAGGCGCTGAGACGAATGCCGCCAAGATCGAGCGTCTATGACTTACGGTTCAAGAATTAGCCTCAGAAACAGTGGGAAACAGTGCTTCTATACTAATTGCCAGGCGCTGAGACGAATGCCGCCAAGATCGAGCGTCTATGACTTACGGTTCAAGAATTAGCCTCAGAAACAGTGGTTCTGAACATGCTGCCAATAGCTCGCCTGGGAAACATCCAGAGAAGTCCAAGATAGTGTTTTTTAGACTGGCTGCCACGAGCTGAAACGAATGCAGCCAAGAGCGAGCGTCTGTGACTTACGGTTCAAAAGTTATTCACAGAAACATGGTTCTGAACTTTGCTGCCAGCCGCGAAAGCGAAAATAACCAAGATCGAGCGTCTAGGATTTACTTGTCAATAGCTCGCCTGGGAAACATCCAGAGAAGTCAAAGACAGTGCTTCTATACTAATTGCCAGGCGCTGAGACGAATGCCGCCAAGATCTAGCGTCTATGACTTACGGTTCAAGAATTAGCCTCAGAAACAGTGGGAAATAGTGCTTCTATACTAATTGCCAGGCGCTGAGACGAATGCCGCCAAGATCGAGCGTCTATGACTTACGGTTCAAGAATTAGCCTCAGAAACAGTGGTTCTGAACATGCTGCCAATAGCTCGCCTGGGAAACATCCAGAGAAGTCCAAGATAGTGTTTTTTAGACTGGCTGCCACGAGCTGAAACGAATGCAGCCAAGAGCGAGCGTCTGTGACTTACGGTTCAAAAGTTATTCACAGAAACATGGTTCTGAACTTTGCTGCCAGCCGCGAAAGCGAAAATAACCAAGATCGAGCGTCTAGGATTTACTTGTCAATAGCTCGCCTGGGAAACATCCAGAGAAGTCAAAGACAGTGCTTCTATACTAATTGCCAGGCGCTGAGACGAATGCCGCCAAGATCTAGCGTCTATGACTTACGGTTCAAGAATTAGCCTCAGAAACAGTGGGAAACAGTGCTTCTATACTAATTGCCAGGCGCTGAGACGAATGCCGCCAAGATCGAGCGTCTATGACACGGTTCAAGAATTAGCCTCAGAAACAGTGGTTCTGAACATGCTGCCAATAGCTCGCCTGGGAAACATCCAGAGAAGTCCAAGATAGTGTTTTTTAGACTGGCTGCCACGAGCTGAAACGAATGCAGCCAAGAGCGAGCGTCTGTGACTTACGGTTCAAGAGTTATTCACAGAAACATGGTTCTGAACTTTGCTGCCAGCCGCGAAAGCGAAAATAACCAAGATCGAGCGTCTAGGATTTACTTGTCAATAGCTCGCCTGGGAAACATCCAGAGAAGTCAAAGACAGTGCTTCTATACTAATTGCCAGGCGCTGAGACGAATGCCGCCAAGATCTAGCGTCTATGACTTACGGTTCAAGAATTAGCCTCAGAAACAGTGGGAAACAGTGCTTCTATACAAATTGCCAGGCGCTGAGACGAATGCCGCCAAGATCGAGCGTCTATGACTTACGTTTCAAGAATTAGCCTCAGAAACAGTGGTTCTGAACATGCTGCCAATAGCTCGCCTGGGAAACATCCAGAGAAATCCAAGATTGTGTTTTTTAGACTGGCTGCCACGAGCTGTAACGAATGCAGCCAAGAGCGAGCGTCTGTGACTTACGGTTTAAAAGTTATTCACAGAAACATGGTTCTGAACTTTGCTGCCAGCCGCGAAAGCGAAAATAACCAAGATCGAGCGTCTAGGATTTACTTGTCAATAGCTCGCCTGGGAAACATCCAGAGAAGTCAAAGACAGTGCTTCTATACTAATTGCCAGGCGCTGAGACGAATGCCGCCACGATCTAGCGTCTATGACTTACGGTTCAAGAATTAGCCTCAGAAACAGTGGGAAACAGTGCTTCTATACTAATTGCCAGGCGCTGAGACGAATGCCGCCAAGATCGAGCGTCTATGACTTACGGTTCAAGAATTAGCCTCAGAAACAGTGGGAAACAGTGCTTCTATACTAATTGCAAGGCGCTGAGACGAATGCCGCCAAGATCGAGCGTCTATGACTTACGTTTCAAGAATTAGCCTCAGAAACAGTGGTTCTGAACATGCTGCCAATAGCTCGCCTGGGAAACATCCAGAGAAGTCCAAGATTGTGTTTTTTAGACTGGCTGCCACGAGCTGAAACGAATGCAGCCAAGAGCGAGCGTCTGTGACTTACGGTTCAAAAGTTATTCACAGAAACATGGTTCTGAACTTTGCTGCCAGCCGCGAAAGCGAAAATAACCAAGATCGAGCGTCTAGGATTTACTTGTCAATAGCTCGCCTGGGAAACATCCAGAGAAGTCAAAGACAGTGCTTCTATACTAATTGCCAGGCGCTGAGACGAATGCCGCCAAGATCTAGCGTCTATGACTTACGGTTCAAGAATTAGCCTCAGAAACAGTGGGAAACAGTGCTTCTATACAAATTGCCAGGAGCTGAGACGAATGCCGCCAAGATCGAGCGTCTATGACTTACGTTTCAAGAATTAGCCTCAGAAACAGTGGTTCTGAACATGCTGCCAATAGCTCGCCTGGGAAACATCCAGAGAAGTCCAAGATTGTGTTTTTTAGACTGGCTGCCACGAGCTGAAACGAATGCAGCCAAGAGCGAGCGTCTGTGACTTACGGTTTAAAAGTTATTCACAGAAACATGGTTCTGAACTTTGCTGCCAGCCGCGAAAGCGAAAATAACCAAGATCGAGCGTCTAGGATTTACTTGTCAATAGCTCGCCTGGGAAACATCCAGAGAAGTCAAAGACAGTGCTTCTATACTAATTGCCAGGCGCTGAGACGAATGCCGCCAAGATCGAGCGTCTATGACTTACGGTTCAAGAATTAGCCTCAGAAACAGTGGGAAACAGTGCTTCTATACTAATTGCAAGGCGCTGAGACGAATGCCGCCAAGATCGAGCGTCTATGACTTACGTTTCAAGAATTAGCCTCAGAAACAGTGGTTCTGAACATGCTGCCAATAGCTCGCCTGGGAAACATCCAGAGAAGTCCAAGATTGTGTTTTTTAGACTGGCTGCCACGAGCTGAAACGAATGCAGCCAAGAGCGAGCGTCTGTGACTTACGGTTCAAAAGTTATTCACAGAAACATGGTTCTGAACTTTGCTGCCAGCCGCGAAAGCGAAAATAACCAAGATCGAGCGTCTAGGATTTACTTGTCAATAGCTCGCCTGGGAAACATCCAGAGAAGTCAAAGACAGTGCTTCTATACTAATTGCCAGGAGCTGAGACGAATGCCGCCACGATCTAGCGTCTATGACTTACGGTTCAAGAATTAGCCTCAGAAACAGTGGGAAACAGTGGGAAACAGTGCTTCTATACTAATTGCCAGGCGCTGAGACGAATGCCGCCAAGATCGAGCGTCTATGACTTACGGTTCAAGAATTAGCCTCAGAAACAATGGTTCTGAACATGCTGCCAATAGCTCGCCTGGGAAACATCCAGAGAAGTCCAAGATAGTGTTTTTTAGACTGGCTGCCACGAGCTGAAACGAATGCAGCCAAGAGCGAGCGTCTGTGACTTACGGTTCAAGAGTTATTCACAGAAACATGGTTCTGAACTTTGCTGTCAGCCGCGAAAGCGAAAATAACCAAGATCGAGCGTCTAGGATTTACTTGTCAATAGCTCGCCTGGGAAACATCCAGAGAAGTCAAAGACAGTGCTTCTATACTAATTGCCAGGCGCTGAGACGAATGCCGCCAAGATCTAGCGTCTATGACTTACGGTTCAAGAATTAGCCTCAGAAACAGTGGGAAACAGTGCTTCTATACTAATTGCCAGGCGCTGAGACGAATGCCGCCAAGATCGAGCGTCTATGACTTACGGTTCAAGAATTAGCCTCTGAACATGCTGCCAATAGCTCGCCTGGGAAACATCCAGAAAAGGTCCAAGATTGTGTTTTTTAGACTGGCTGCCACGAGCTGAAACGAATGCAGCCAAGAGCGAGCGTCTGTGACTTACGGTTCAAGAGTTATTCACAGAAACATGGTTCTGAACTTTTCTGCCAACCGCGAAAGCGAAAATAACCAAGATCGAGCGTCTAGGATTTACTTGTCAATAGCTCGCCTGGGAAACATCCAGAGAAGTCAAAGACAGTGCTTCTATACTAATTGCCAGGCGCTGAGACGAATGCCGCCAAGATCTAGCGTCTATGACTTACGGTTCAAGAATTAGCCTCAGAAACAGTGGGAAACAGTGCTTCTATACTAATTGCCAGGCGCTGAGACGAATGCCGCCAAGATCGAGCGTCTATGACTTACGGTTCAAGAATTAGCCTCTGAACATGCTGCCAATAGCTCGCCTGGGAAACATCCAGAGAGGTCCAAGATTGTGTTTTTTAGACTGGCTGCCACGAGCTGAAACGAATGCAGCCAAGAGCGAGCGTCTGTGACTTACGGTTCAAGAATTAGCCTCAGAAACAGTGGTTCTGAACATGCTGCCAATAGCTCGCCTGGGAAACATCCAGAGAAGTCCAAGATTGTGTTTTTTTAGACTGGCTGCCACGAGCTGAAACGAATGCAGCCAAGAGCGAGCGTCTGTGACTTACGGTTCAAAAGTTATTCACAGACACATGGTTCTGAACTTTGCTGCCAGCCGCGAAAGCGAAAATAACCAAGATCGAGCGTCTAGGATTTACTTGTCAATAGCTCGCCTGGGAAACATCCAGAGAAGTCAAAGACAGTGCTTCTATACTAATTGCCAGGCGCTGAGACGAATGCCGCCAAGATCTAGCGTCTATGACTTACGGTTCAAGAATTAGCCTCAGAAACAGTGGGAAACAGTGCTTCTATACTAATTGCCAGGCGCTGAGACGAATGCCGCCAAGATCTAGCGTCTATGACTTACGGTTCAAGAATTAGCCTCAGAAACAGTGGGAAATAGTGCTTCTATACTAATTGCCAGGCGCTGAGACGAATGCCGCCAAGATCGAGCGTCTATGACTTACGGTTCAAGAATTAGCCTCAGAAACAGTGGTTCTGAACATGCTGCCAATAGCTCGCCTGGGAAACATCCAGAGAAGTCCAAGATTGTGTTTTTTAGACTGGCTGCCACGAGCTGAAACGAATGCAGCCAAGAGCGAGCGTCTGTGACTTACGGTTCAAAAGTTATTCACAGAAACATGGTTCTGAACTTTGCTGCCAGCCGCGAAAGCGAAAATAACCAAGATCGAGCGTCTAGGATTTACTTGTCAATAGCTCGCCTGGGAAACATCCAGAGAAGTCAAAGATAGTGCTTCTATACTAATTGCCAGGCGCTGAGACGAATGCCGCCAAGATCTAGCGTCTATGACTTACGGTTCAAGAATTAGCCTCAGAAACAGTGGGAAACAGTGCTTCTATACTAATTGCCAGGCGCTGAGACGAATGCCGCCAAGATCGAGCGTCTATGACACGGTTCAAGAATTAGCCTCAGAAACAGTGGTTCTGAACATGCTGCCAATAGCTCGCCTGGGAAACATCCAGAGAAGTCCAAGATAGTGTTTTTTAGACTGGCTGCCACGAGCTGAAACGAATGCAGCCAAGAGCGAGCGTCTGTGACTTACGGTTCAAAAGTTATTCACAGAAACATGGTTCTGAACTTTGCTGCCAGCCGCGAAAGCGAAAATAACCAAGATCGAGCGTCTAGGATTTACTTGTCAATAGCTCGCCTGGGAAACATCCAGAGAAGTCAAAGACAGTGCTTCTATACTAATTGCCAGGCGCTGAGACGAATGCCGCCAAGATCTAGCGTCTATGACTTACGGTTCAAGAATTAGCCTCAGAAACAGTGGGAAACAGTGCTTCTATACTAATTGCCAGGCGCTGAGACGAATGCCGCCAAGATCGAGCGTCTATGACTTACGGTTCAAGAATTAGCCTCTGAACATGCTGCCAATAGCTCGCCTGGGAAAAATCCAGAGAGGTCCAAGATTGTGTTTTTTAGACTGGCTGCCACGAGCTGAAACGAATGCAGCCAAGAGCGAGCGTCTGTGACTTACGGTTCAAGAGTTATTCACATAAACATGGTTCTGAACTTTGCTGCCAGCCGCGAAAGCGAAAATAACCAAGATCGAGCGTCTAGGATTTACTTGTCAATAGCTCGCCTGGGAAACATCCAGAGAAGTCAAAGACAGTGCTTCTATACTAATTGCCAGGCGCTGAGACGAATGCCGCCAAGATCTAGCGTCTATGACTTACGGTTCAAGAATTAGCCTCAGAAACAGTGGGAAACAGTGCTTCTATACTAATTGCCAGGCGCTGAGACGAATGCCGCCAAGATCGAGCGTCTATGACTTACGGTTCAAGAATTAGCCTCTGAACATGCTGCCAATAGCTCGCCTGGGAAACATCCAGAAAAGGTCCAAGATTGTGTTTTTTAGACTGGCTGCCACGAGCTGAAACGAATGCAGCCAAGAGCGAGCGTCTGTGACTTACGGTTCAAGAGTTATTCACAGAAACATGGTTCTGAAGTTTTCTGCCAGCCGCGAAAGCTAAAATAACCAAGATCGAGCGTCTAGGATTTACTTGTCAATAGCTCGCCTGGGAAACATCCAGAGAAGTCAAAGACAGTGCTTCTATACTAATTGCCAGGCGCTGAGACGAATGCCGCCAAGATCTAGCGTCTATGACTTACGGTTCAAGAATTAGCCTCAGAAACAGTGGGAAACAGTGCTTCTATACTAATTGCCAGGCGCTGAGACGAATGCCGCCAAGATCGAGCGTCTATGACTTACGGTTCAAGAATTAGCCTCTGAACATGCTGCCAATAGCTCGCCTGGGAAAAATCCAGAGAGGTCCAAGATTGTGTTTTTTAGACTGGCTGCCACGAGCTGAAACG
>NW_027462324.1:0-41403 GCF_050947455.1 Rhinoderma darwinii
GAAACATCCAGAGAAGTCAAACACAGTGCTCCTATACTAATTGCCAGGCGCTGAGACGAATGCCGCCAAGATCGAGGGTCTAGGACTTACGGTTAAGGAATTAGCCTCAGAAACATGGTTCTGAACATGCTGCCAATTGCTCGCCTGGGAAACATGCAGAGAAGTCCAAGATAGTGTTTTTTAGACTGGCTGCCACGAGCTGAATCGAATGCAGCCAAGAGCGAGCGTCTGTGACTTACGGTTCAGGAGTTATTCACAGAAACATGGTTCTGAACATGCTGCCAATTGCTCGCCTGGGAAACATGCAGAGAAGTCCAAGATAGTGTTTTTTAGACTGGCTGCCACGAGCTGAATCGAATGCAGCCAAGAGCGAGCGTCTGTGACTTACGGTTCAGGAGTTATTCACAGAAACATGGTTCTGAACATGCTGCCAATTGCTCGCCTGGGAAACATGCAGAGAAGTCCAAGATAGTGTTTTTTAGACTGGCTGCCACGAGCTGAATCGAATGCAGCCAAGAGCGAGCGTCTGTGACTTACGGTTCAGGAGTAATTCACAGAAACATGGTTCTTTTACTGCCAGCCGCGAAAGCGAAAATAACCAAGATCGAGCGTCTAGGATTTACTTGTCAATAACTCGCCTGGGAAACATCCAGAGAAGTCAAACACAGTGCTCCTATACTAATTGCCAGGCGCTGAGACGAATGCCGCCAAGATCGAGGGTCTAGGACTTACGGTTAAGGAATTAGCCTCAGAAACATGGTTCTGAACATGCTGCCAATTGCTCGCCTGGGAAACATGCAGAGAAGTCCAAGATAGTGTTTTTTAGACTGGCTGCCACGAGCTGAATCGAATGCAGCCAAGAGCGAGCGTCTGTGACTTACGGTTCAGGAGTTATTCACAGAAACATGGTTCTTTTACTGCCAGCCGCGAAAGCGAAAATAACCATGATCGAGCGTCTAGGATTTACTTGTCAATAACTCGCCTGGGAAACATCCAGAGAAGTCAAACACAGTGCTCCTATACTAATTGCCAGGCGCTGAGACGAATGCCGCCAAGATCGAGCGTCTAGGACTTACGGTTAAGGAATTAGCCTCAGAAACATGGTTCTGAACATGCTGCCAATTGCTCGCCTGGGAAACATGCAGAGAAGTCCAAGATAGTGTTTTTTAGACTGGCTGCCACGAGCTGAATCGAATGCAGCCAAGAGCGAGCGTCTGTGACTTACGTTTCAGAAGTTATTCACAGAAACATGGTTCTGAACATGCTGCCAATTGCTCGCCTGGGAAACATGCAGAGAAGTCCAAGATAGTGTTTTTTAGACTGGCTGCCACGAGCTGAATCGAATGCAGCCAAGAGCGAGCGTCTGTGACTTACGGTTCAGGAGTTATTCACAGAAACATGGTTCTTTTACTGCCAGCCGCGAAAGCGAAAATAACCAAGATCGAGCGTCTAGGATTTACTTGTCAATAACTCGCCTGGGAAACATCCAGAGAAGTCAAACACAGTGCTCCTATACTAATTGCCAGGCGCTGAGACGAATGCCGCCAAGATCGAGGGTCTAGGACTTACGGTTAAGGAATTAGCCTCAGAAACATGGTTCTGAACATGCTGCCAATTGCTCGCCTGGGAAACATGCAGAGAAGTCCAAGATAGTGTTTTTTAGACTGGCTGCCACGAGCTGAATCGAATGCAGCCAAGAGCGAGCGTCTCTGACTTACGGTTCAGGAGTTATTCACAGAAACATGGTTCTGAACATGCTGCCAATTGCTCGCCTGGGAAACATGCAGAGAAGTCCAAGATAGTGTTTTTTAGACTGGCTGCCACGAGCTGAATCGAATGCAGCCAAGAGCGAGCGTCTGTGACTTACGGTTCAGGAGTTATTCACAGAAACATGGTTCTGAACATGCTGCCAATTGCTCGCCTGGGAAACATGCAGAGAAGTCCAAGATAGTGTTTTTTAGACTGGCTGCCACGAGCTGAATCGAATGCAGCCAAGAGCGAGCGTCTGTGACTTACGGTTCAGGAGTTATTCACAGAAACATGGTTCTTTTACTGCCAGCCGCGAAAGCGAAATAACCAAGATCGAGCGTCTAGGATTTACTTGTCAATAACTCGCCTGGGAAACATCCAGAGAAGTCAAACACAGTGCTCCTATACTAATTGCCAGGCGCTGAGACGAATGCCGCCAAGATCGAGCGTCTAGGACTTACGGTTAAGGAATTAGCCTCAGAAACATGGTTCTGAACATGCTGCCAATTGCTCGCCTGGGAAACATGCAGAGAAGTCCAAGATAGTGTTTTTTAGACTGGCTGCCACGAGCTGAATCGAATGCAGCCAAGAGCGAGCGTCTGTGACTTACGGTTCAGGAGTTATTCACAGAAACATGGTTCTGAACATGCTGCCAATTGCTCGCCTGGGAAACATGCAGAGAAGTCCAAGATAGTGTTTTTTAGACTGGCTGCCACGAGCTGAATCGAATGCAGCCAAGAGCGAGCGTCTGTGACTTACGGTTCAGGAGTTATTCACAGAAACATGGTTCTGAACATGCTGCCAATTGCTCGCCTGGGAAACATGCAGAGAAGTCCAAGATAGTGTTTTTTAGACTGGCTGCCACGAGCTGAATCGAATGCAGCCAAGAGCGAGCGTCTGTGACTTACGGTTCAGGAGTTATTCACAGAAACATGGTTCTGAACATGCTGCCAATTGCTCGCCTGGGAAACATGCAGAGAAGTCCAAGATAGTGTTTTTTAGACTGGCTGCCACGAGCTGAATCGAATGCAGCCAAGAGCGAGCGTCTGTGACTTACGGTTCAGGAGTTATTCACAGAAACATGGTTCTGAACATGCTGCCAATTGCTCGCCTGGGAAAAATGCAGAGAAGTCCAAGATAGTGTTTTTTAGACTGGCTGCCACGAGCTGAATCGAATGCAGCCAAGAGCGAGCGTCTGTGACTTACGGTTCAAGAGTTATTCACAGAAACATGGTTCTTTTACTGCCAGCCGCGAAAGCGAAAATAACCAAGATCGAGCGTCTAGGATTTACTTGTCAATAACTCGCCTGGGAAACATCCAGAGAAGTCAAACACAGTGCTCCTATACTAATTGCCAGGCGCTGAGACGAATGCCGCCAAGATCGAGCGTCTAGGACTTACGGTTAAGGAATTAGCCTCAGAAACATGGTTCTGAACATGCTGCCAATTGCTCGCCTGGGAAACATGCAGAGAAGTCCAAGATAGTGTTTTTTAGACTGGCTGCCACGAGCTGAATCGAATGCAGCCAAGAGCGAGCGTCTGTGACTTACGGTTCAGGAGTTATTCACAGAAACATGGTTCTGAACATGCTGCCAATTGCTCGCCTGGGAAACATGCAGAGAAGTCCAAGATAGTGTTTTTTAGACTGGCTGCCACGAGCTGAATCGAATGCAGCCAAGAGCGAGCGTCTGTGACTTACGGTTCAGGAGTTATTCACAGAAACATGGTTCTTTTACTGCCAGCCGCGAAAGCGAAAATAACCAAGATCGAGCGTCTAGGATTTACTTGTCAATAACTCGCCTGGGAAACATCCAGAGAAGTCAAACACAGTGCTCCTATACTAATTGCCAGGCGCTGAGACGAATGCCGCCAAGATCGAGCGTCTAGGACTTACGGTTAAGGAATTAGCCTCAGAAACATGGTTCTGAACATGCTGCCAATTGCTCGCCTGGGAAACATGCAGAGAAGTCCAAGATAGTGTTTTTTAGACTGGCTGCCACGAGCTGAATCGAATGCAGCCAAGAGCGAGCGTCTGTGACTTACGGTTCAGGAGTTATTCACAGAAACATGGTTCTGAACATGCTGCCAATTGCTCGCCTGGGAAACATGCAGAGAAGTCCAAGATAGTGTTTTTTAGACTGGCTGCCACGAGCTGAATCGAATGCAGCCAAGAGCGAGCGTCTGTGACTTACGGTTCAGGAGTTATTCACAGAAACATGGTTCTGAACATGCTGCCAATTGCTCGCCTGGGAAACATGCAGAGAAGTCCAAGATAGTGTTTTTTAGACTGGCTGCCACGAGCTGAATCGAATGCAGCCAAGAGCGAGCGTCTGTGACTTACGGTTCAGGAGTTATTCACAGAAACATGGTTCTTTTACTGCCAGCCGCGAAAGCGAAAATAACCAAGATCGAGCGTCTAGGATTTACTTGTCAATAACTCGCCTGGGAAACATCCAGAGAAGTCAAACACAGTGCTCCTATACTAATTGCCAGGCGCTGAGACGAATGCCGCCAAGATCGAGCGTCTAGGACTTACGGTTAAGGAATTAGCCTCAGAAACATGGTTCTGAACATGCTGCCAATTGCTCGCCTGGGAAACATGCAGAGAAGTCCAAGATAGTGTTTTTTAGACTGGCTGCCACGAGCTGAATCGAATGCAGCCAAGAGCGAGCGTCTGTGACTTACGGTTCAGGAGTTATTCACAGAAACATGGTTCTGAACATGCTGCCAATTGCTCGCCTGGGAAACATGCAGAGAAGTCCAAGATAGTGTTTTTTAGACTGGCTGCCACGAGCTGAATCGAATGCAGCCAAGAGCGAGCGTCTGTGACTTACGGTTCAGGAGTTATTCACAGAAACATGGTTCTGAACATGCTGCCAATTGCTCGCCTGGGAAAAATGCAGAGAAGTCCAAGATAGTGTTTTTTAGACTGGCTGCCACGAGCTGAATCGAATGCAGCCAAGAGCGAGCGTCTGTGACTTACGGTTCAAGAGTTATTCACAGAAACATGGTTCTTTTACTGCCAGCCGCGAAAGCGAAAATAACCAAGATCGAGCGTCTAGGATTTACTTGTCAATAACTCGCCTGGGAAACATCCAGAGAAGTCAAACACAGTGCTCCTATACTAATTGCCAGGCGCTGAGACGAATGCCGCCAAGATCGAGCGTCTAGGACTTACGGTTAAGGAATTAGCCTCAGAAACATGGTTCTGAACATGCTGCCAATTGCTCGCCTGGGAAACATGCAGAGAAGTCCAAGATAGTGTTTTTTAGACTGGCTGCCACGAGCTGAATCGAATGCAGCCAAGAGCGAGCGTCTGTGACTTACGGTTCAGGAGTTATTCACAGAAACATGGTTCTGAACATGCTGCCAATTGCTCGCCTGGGAAACATGCAGAGAAGTCCAAGATAGTGTTTTTTAGACTGGCTGCCACGAGCTGAATCGAATGCAGCCAAGAGCGAGCGTCTGTGACTTACGGTTCAGGAGTTATTCACAGAAACATGGTTCTTTTACTGCCAGCCGCGAAAGCGAAAATAACCAAGATCGAGCGTCTAGGATTTACTTGTCAATAACTCGCCTGGGAAACATCCAGAGAAGTCAAACACAGTGCTCCTATACTAATTGCCAGGCGCTGAGACGAATGCCGCCAAGATCGAGCGTCTAGGACTTACGGTTAAGGAATTAGCCTCAGAAACATGGTTCTGAACATGCTGCCAATTGCTCGCCTGGGAAACATGCAGAGAAGTCCAAGATAGTGTTTTTTAGACTGGCTGCCACGAGCTGAATCGAATGCAGCCAAGAGCGAGCGTCTGTGACTTACGGTTCAGGAGTTATTCACAGAAACATGGTTCTGAACATGCTGCCAATTGCTCGCCTGGGAAACATGCAGAGAAGTCCAAGATAGTGTTTTTTAGACTGGCTGCCACGAGCTGAATCGAATGCAGCCAAGAGCGAGCGTCTGTGACTTACGGTTCAGGAGTTATTCACAGAAACATGGTTCTGAACATGCTGCCAATTGCTCGCCTGGGAAACATGCAGAGAAGTCCAAGATAGTGTTTTTTAGACTGGCTGCCACGAGCTGAATCGAATGCAGCCAAGAGCGAGCGTCTGTGACTTACGGTTCAGGAGTTATTCACAGAAACATGGTTCTTTTACTGCCAGCCGCGAAAGCGAAAATAACCAAGATCGAGCGTCTAGGATTTACTTGTCAATAACTCGCCTGGGAAACATCCAGAGAAGTCAAACACAGTGCTCCTATACTAATTGCCAGGCGCTGAGACGAATGCCGCCAAGATCGAGCGTCTAGGACTTACGGTTAAGGAATTAGCCTCAGAAACATGGTTCTGAACATGCTGCCAATTGCTCGCCTGGGAAACATGCAGAGAAGTCCAAGATAGTGTTTTTTAGACTGGCTGCCACGAGCTGAATCGAATGCAGCCAAGAGCGAGCGTCTGTGACTTACGGTTCAGGAGTTATTCACAGAAACATGGTTCTGAACATGCTGCCAATTGCTCGCCTGGGAAACATGCAGAGAAGTCCAAGATAGTGTTTTTTAGACTGGCTGCCACGAGCTGAATCGAATGCAGCCAAGAGCGAGCGTCTGTGACTTACGGTTCAGGAGTTATTCACAGAAACATGGTTCTTTTACTGCCAGCCGCGAAAGCGAAAATAACCAAGATCGAGCGTCTAGGATTTACTTGTCAATAACTCGCCTGGGAAACATCCAGAGAAGTCAAACACAGTGCTCCTATACTAATTGCCAGGCGCTGAGACGAATGCCGCCAAGATCGAGGGTCTAGGACTTACGGTTAAGGAATTAGCCTCAGAAACATGGTTCTGAACATGCTGCCAATTGCTCGCCTGGGAAACATGCAGAGAAGTCCAAGATAGTGTTTTTTAGACTGGCTGCCACGAGCTGAATCGAATGCAGCCAAGAGCGAGCGTCTGTGACTTACGGTTCAGGAGTTATTCACAGAAACATGGTTCTGAACATGCTGCCAATTGCTCGCCTGGGAAACATGCAGAGAAGTCCAAGATAGTGTTTTTTAGACTGGCTGCCACGAGCTGAATCGAATGCAGCCAAGAGCGAGCGTCTGTGACTTACGGTTCAAGAGTTATTCACAGAAACATGGTTCTTTTACTGCCAGCCGCGAAAGCGAAAATAACCAAGATCGAGCGTCTAGGATTTACTTGTCAATAACTCGCCTGGGAAACATCCAGAGAAGTCAAACACAGTGCTCCTATACTAATTGCCAGGCGCTGAGACGAATGCCGCCAAGATCGAGCGTCTAGGACTTACGGTTAAGGAATTAGCCTCAGAAACATGGTTCTGAACATGCTGCCAATTGCTCGCCTGGGAAACATGCAGAGAAGTCCAAGATAGTGTTTTTTAGACTGGCTGCCACGAGCTGAATCGAATGCAGCCAAGAGCGAGCGTCTGTGACTTACGGTTCAGGAGTTATTCACAGAAACATGGTTCTGAACATGCTGCCAATTGCTCGCCTGGGAAACATGCAGAGAAGTCCAAGATAGTGTTTTTTAGACTGGCTGCCACGAGCTGAATCGAATGCAGCCAAGAGCGAGCGTCTGTGACTTACGGTTCAGGAGTTATTCACAGAAACATGGTTCTGAACATGCTGCCAATTGCTCGCCTGGGAAACATGCAGAGAAGTCCAAGATAGTGTTTTTTAGACTGGCTGCCACGAGCTGAATCGAATGCAGCCAAGAGCGAGCGTCTGTGACTTACGGTTCAGGAGTTATTCACAGAAACATGGTTCTTTTACTGCCAGCCGCGAAAGCGAAAATAACCAAGATCGAGCGTCTAGGATTTACTTGTCAATAACTCGCCTGGGAAACATCCAGAGAAGTCAAACACAGTGCTCCTATACTAATTGCCAGGCGCTGAGACGAATGCCGCCAAGATCGAGGGTCTAGGACTTACGGTTAAGGAATTAGCCTCAGAAACATGGTTCTGAACATGCTGCCAATTGCTCGCCTGGGAAACATGCAGAGAAGTCCAAGATAGTGTTTTTTAGACTGGCTGCCACGAGCTGAATCGAATGCAGCCAAGAGCGAGCGTCTGTGACTTACGGATCAGGAGTTATTCACAGAAACATGGTTCTGAACATGCTGCCAATTGCTCGCCTGGGAAACATGCAGAGAAGTCCAAGATAGTGTTTTTTAGACTGGCTGCCACGAGCTGAATTGAATGCAGCCAAGAGCGAGCGTCTGTGACTTACGGTTCAAGAGTTATTCACAGAAACATGGTTCTTTTACTGCCAGCCGCGAAAGCGAAAATAACCAAGATCGAGCGTCTAGGATTTACTTGTCAATAACTCGCCTGGGAAACATCCAGAGAAGTCAAACACAGTGCTCCTATACTAATTGCCAGGCGCTGAGACGAATGCCGCCAAGATCGAGCGTCTAGGACTTACGGTTAAGGAATTAGCCTCAGAAACATGGTTCTGAACATGCTGCCAATTGCTCGCCTGGGAAACATGCAGAGAAGTCCAAGATAGTGTTTTTTAGACTGGCTGCCACGAGCTGAATCGAATGCAGCCAAGAGCGAGCGTCTGTGACTTACGGTTCAGGAGTTATTCACAGAAACATGGTTCTGAACATGCTGCCAATTGCTCGCCTGGGAAACATGCAGAGAAGTCCAAGATAGTGTTTTTTAGACTGGCTGCCACGAGCTGAATCGAATGCAGCCAAGAGCGAGCGTCTGTGACTTACGGTTCAGGAGTTATTCACAGAAACATGGTTCTGAACATGCTGCCAATTGCTCGCCTGGGAAACATGCAGAGAAGTCCAAGATAGTGTTTTTTAGACTGGCTGCCACGAGCTGAATCGAATGCAGCCAAGAGCGAGCGTCTGTGACTTACGGTTCAGGAGTTATTCACAGAAACATGGTTCTTTTACTGCCAGCCGCGAAAGCGAAAATAACCAAGATCGAGCGTCTAGGATTTACTTGTCAATAACTCGCCTGGGAAACATCCAGAGAAGTCAAACACAGTGCTCCTATACTAATTGCCAGGCGCTGAGACGAATGCCGCCAAGATCGAGCGTCTAGGACTTACGGTTAAGGAATTAGCCTCAGAAACATGGTTCTGAACATGCTGCCAATTGCTCGCCTGGGAAACATGCAGAGAAGTCCAAGATAGTGTTTTTTAGACTGGCTGCCACGAGCTGAATCGAATGCAGCCAAGAGCGAGCGTCTGTGACTTACGGTTCAGGAGTTATTCACAGAAACATGGTTCTGAACATGCTGCCAATTGCTCGCCTGGGAAACATGCAGAGAAGTCCAAGATAGTGTTTTTTAGACTGGCTGCCACGAGCTGAATCGAATGCAGCCAAGAGCGAGCGTCTGTGACTTACGGTTCAGGAGTTATTCACAGAAACATGGTTCTGAACATGCTGCCAATTGCTCGCCTGGGAAACATGCAGAGAAGTCCAAGATAGTGTTTTTTAGACTGGCTGCCACGAGCTGAATCGAATGCAGCCAAGAGCGAGCGTCTGTGACTTACGGTTCAAGAGTTATTCACAGAAACATGGTTCTTTTACTGCCAGCCGCGAAAGCGAAAATAACCAAGATCGAGCGTCTAGGATTTACTTGTCAATAACTCGCCTGGGAAACATCCAGAGAAGTCAAACACAGTGCTCCTATACTAATTGCCAGGCGCTGAGACGAATGCCGCCAAGATCGAGCGTCTAGGACTTACGGTTAAGGAATTAGCCTCAGAAACATGGTTCTGAACATGCTGCCAATTGCTCGCCTGGGAAACATGCAGAGAAGTCCAAGATAGTGTTTTTTAGACTGGCTGCCACGAGCTGAATCGAATGCAGCCAAGAGCGAGCGTCTGTGACTTACGGTTCAGGAGTTATTCACAGAAACATGGTTCTGAACATGCTGCCAATTGCTCGCCTGGGAAACATGCAGAGAAGTCCAAGATAGTGTTTTTTAGACTGGCTGCCACGAGCTGAATCGAATGCAGCCAAGAGCGAGCGTCTGTGACTTACGGTTCAGGAGTTATTCACAGAAACATGGTTCTGAACATGCTGCCAATTGCTCGCCTGGGAAACATGCAGAGAAGTCCAAGATAGTGTTTTTTAGACTGGCTGCCACGAGCTGAATCGAATGCAGCCAAGAGCGAGCGTCTGTGACTTACGGTTCAGGAGTTATTCACAGAAACATGGTTCTGAACATGCTGCCAATTGCTCGCCTGGGAAACATGCAGAGAAGTCCAAGATAGTGTTTTTTAGACTGGCTGCCACGAGCTGAATCGAATGCAGCCAAGAGCGAGCGTCTGTGACTTACGGTTCAGGAGT
The DNA here is from genome assembly GCF_050947455.1 of Rhinoderma darwinii. Taxonomy (NCBI): domain Eukaryota; kingdom Metazoa; phylum Chordata; class Amphibia; order Anura; family Rhinodermatidae; genus Rhinoderma; species Rhinoderma darwinii. The sequence goes on from NW_027462324.1 coordinate 10,075, forward strand.
TATTCACAGAAACATGGTTCTGAACATGCTGCCAATTGCTCGCCTGGGAAACATGCAGAGAAGTCCAAGATAGTGTTTTTTAGACTGGCTGCCACGAGCTGAATCGAATGCAGCCAAGAGCGAGCGTCTGTGACTTACGGTTCAGGAGTTATTCACAGAAACATGGTTCTGAACATGCTGCCAATTGCTCGCCTGGGAAACATGCAGAGAAGTCCAAGATAGTGTTTTTTAGACTGGCTGCCACGAGCTGAATCGAATGCAGCCAAGAGCGAGCGTCTGTGACTTACGGTTCAGGAGTTTTTCACAGAAACATGGTTCTGAACATGCTGCCAATTGCTCGCCTGGGAAAAATGCAGAGAAGTCCAAGATAGTGTTTTTTAGACTGGCTGCCACGAGCTGAATCGAATGCAGCCAAGAGCGAGCGTCTGTGACTTACGGTTCAAGAGTTATTCACAGAAACATGGTTCTTTTACTGCCAGCCGCGAAAGCGAAAATAACCAAGATCGAGCGTCTAGGATTTACTTTTCAATAACTCGCCTGGGAAACATCCAGAGAAGTCAAACACAGTGCTCCTATACTAATTGCCAGGCGCTGAGACGAATGCCGCCAAGATCGAGCGTCTAGGACTTACGGTTAAGGAATTAGCCTCAGAAACATGGTTCTGAACATGCTGCCAATTGCTCGCCTGGGAAACATGCAGAGAAGTCCAAGATAGTGTTTTTTAGACTGGCTGCCACGAGCTGAATCGAATGCAGCCAAGAGCGAGCGTCTGTGACTTACGGTTCAGGAGTTATTCACAGAAACATGGTTCTGAACATGCTGCCAATTGCTCGCCTGGGAAACATGCAGAGAAGTCCAAGATAGTGTTTTTTAGACTGGCTGCCACGAGCTGAATCGAATGCAGCCAAGAGCGAGCGTCTGTGACTTACGGTTCAGGAGTTATTCACAGAAACATGGTTCTTTTACTGCCAGCCGCGAAAGCGAAAATAACCAAGATCGAGCGTCTAGGATTTACTTGTCAATAACTCGCCTGGGAAACATCCAGAGAAGTCAAACACAGTGCTCCTATACTAATTGCCAGGCGCTGAGACGAATGCCGCCAAGATCGAGCGTCTAGGACTTACGGTTAAGGAATTAGCCTCAGAAACATGGTTCTGAACATGCTGCCAATTGCTCGCCTGGGAAACATGCAGAGAAGTCCAAGATAGTGTTTTTTAGACTGGCTGCCACGAGCTGAATCGAATGCAGCCAAGAGCGAGCGTCTGTGACTTACGGTTCAGGAGTTATTCACAGAAACATGGTTCTGAACATGCTGCCAATTGCTCGCCTGGGAAACATGCAGAGAAGTCCAAGATAGTGTTTTTTAGACTGGCTGCCACGAGCTGAATCGAATGCAGCCAAGAGCGAGCGTCTGTGACTTACGGTTCAGGAGTTATTCACAGAAACATGGTTCTGAACATGCTGCCAATTGCTCGCCTGGGAAACATGCAGAGAAGTCCAAGATAGTGTTTTTTAGACTGGCTGCCACGAGCTGAATCGAATGCAGCCAAGAGCGAGCGTCTGTGACTTACGGTTCAAGAGTTATTCACAGAAACATGGTTCTTTTACTGCCAGCCGCGAAAGCGAAAATAACCAAGATCGAGCGTCTAGGATTTACTTGTCAATAACTCGCCTGGGAAACATCCAGAGAAGTCAAACACAGTGCTCCTATACTAATTGCCAGGCGCTGAGACGAATGCCGCCAAGATCGAGCGTCTAGGACTTACGGTTAAGGAATTAGCCTCAGAAACATGGTTCTGAACATGCTGCCAATTGCTCGCCTGGGAAACATGCAGAGAAGTCCAAGATAGTGTTTTTTAGACTGGCTGCCACGAGCTGAATCGAATGCAGCCAAGAGCGAGCGTCTGTGACTTACGGTTCAGGAGTTATTCACAGAAACATGGTTCTGAACATGCTGCCAATTGCTCGCCTGGGAAACATGCAGAGAAGTCCAAGATAGTGTTTTTTAGACTGGCTGCCACGAGCTGAATCGAATGCAGCCAAGAGCGAGCGTCTGTGACTTACGGTTCAGGAGTTATTCACAGAAACATGGTTCTGAACATGCTGCCAATTGCTCGCCTGGGAAACATGCAGAGAAGTCCAAGATAGTGTTTTTTAGACTGGCTGCCACGAGCTGAATCGAATGCAGCCAAGAGCGAGCGTCTGTGACTTACGGTTCAAGAGTTATTCACAGAAACATGGTTCTTTTACTGCCAGCCGCGAAAGCGAAAATAACCAAGATCGAGCGTCTAGGATTTACTTGTCAATAACTCGCCTGGGAAACATCCAGAGAAGTCAAACACAGTGCTCCTATACTAATTGCCAGGCGCTGAGACGAATGCCGCCAAGATCGAGCGTCTAGGACTTACGGTTAAGGAATTAGCCTCAGAAACATGGTTCTGAACATGCTGCCAATTGCTCGCCTGGGAAACATGCAGAGAAGTCCAAGATAGTGTTTTTTAGACTGGCTGCCACGAGCTGAATCGAATGCAGCCAAGAGCGAGCGTCTGTGACTTACGGTTCAGGAGTTATTCACAGAAACATGGTTCTGAACATGCTGCCAATTGCTCGCCTGGGAAACATGCAGAGAAGTCCAAGATAGTGTTTTTTAGACTGGCTGCCACGAGCTGAATCGAATGCAGCCAAGAGCGAGCGTCTGTGACTTACGGTTCAGGAGTTATTCACAGAAACATGGTTCTGAACATGCTGCCAATTGCTCGCCTGGGAAACATGCAGAGAAGTCCAAGATAGTGTTTTTTAGACTGGCTGCCACGAGCTGAATCGAATGCAGCCAAGAGCGAGCGTCTGTGACTTACGGTTCAGGAGTTATTCACAGAAACATGGTTCTGAACATGCTGCCAATTGCTCGCCTGGGAAACATGCAGAGAAGTCCAAGATAGTGTTTTTTAGACTGGCTGCCACGAGCTGAATCGAATGCAGCCAAGAGCGAGCGTCTGTGACTTACGGTTCAGGAGTTTTTCACAGAAACATGGTTCTGAACATGCTGCCAATTGCTCGCCTGGGAAAAATGCAGAGAAGTCCAAGATAGTGTTTTTTAGACTGGCTGCCACGAGCTGAATCGAATGCAGCCAAGAGCGAGCGTCTGTGACTTACGGTTCAAGAGTTATTCACAGAAACATGGTTCTTTTACTGCCAGCCGCGAAAGCGAAAATAACCAAGATCGAGCGTCTAGGATTTACTTTTCAATAACTCGCCTGGGAAACATCCAGAGAAGTCAAACACAGTGCTCCTATACTAATTGCCAGGCGCTGAGACGAATGCCGCCAAGATCGAGCGTCTAGGACTTACGGTTAAGGAATTAGCCTCAGAAACATGGTTCTGAACATGCTGCCAATTGCTCGCCTGGGAAACATGCAGAGAAGTCCAAGATAGTGTTTTTTAGACTGGCTGCCACGAGCTGAATCGAATGCAGCCAAGAGCGAGCGTCTGTGACTTACGGTTCAGGAGTTATTCACAGAAACATGGTTCTGAACATGCTGCCAATTGCTCGCCTGGGAAACATGCAGAGAAGTCCAAGATAGTGTTTTTTAGACTGGCTGCCACGAGCTGAATCGAATGCAGCCAAGAGCGAGCGTCTGTGACTTACGGTTCAGGAGTTATTCACAGAAACATGGTTCTGAACATGCTGCCAATTGCTCGCCTGGGAAACATGCAGAGAAGTCCAAGATAGTGTTTTTTAGACTGGCTGCCACGAGCTGAATCGAATGCAGCCAAGAGCGAGCGTCTGTGACTTACGGTTCAAGAGTTATTCACAGAAACATGGTTCTTTTACTGCCAGCCGCGAAAGCGAAAATAACCAAGATCGAGCGTCTAGGATTTACTTGTCAATAACTCGCCTGGGAAACATCCAGAGAAGTCAAACACAGTGCTCCTATACTAATTGCCAGGCGCTGAGACGAATGCCGCCAAGATCGAGCGTCTAGGACTTACGGTTGAGGAATTAGCCTCAGAAACATGGTTCTGAACATGCTGCCAATTGCTCGCCTGGGAAACATGCAGAGAAGTCCAAGATAGTGTTTTTTAGACTGGCTGCCACGAGCTGAATCGAATGCAGCCAAGAGCGAGCGTCTGTGACTTACGGTTCAGGAGTTATTCACAGAAACATGGTTCTGAACATGCTGCCAATTGCTCGCCTGGGAAACATGCAGAGAAGTCCAAGATAGTGTTTTTTAGACTGGCTGCCACGAGCTGAATCGAATGCAGCCAAGAGCGAGCGTCTAGGACTTACGGTTCAGGAGTTATTCACAGAAACATGGTTCTTTTACTGCCAGCCGCGAAAGCGAAAATAACCAAGATCGAGCGTCTAGGATTTACTTGTCAATAACTCGCCTGGGAAACATCCAGAGAAGTCAAACACAGTGCTCCTATACTAATTGCCAGGCGCTGAGACGAATGCCGCCAAGATCGAGCGTCTAGGACTTACGGTTAAGGAATTAGCCTCAGAAACATGGTTCTGAACATGCTGCCAATTGCTCGCCTGGGAAACATGCAGAGAAGTCCAAGATAGTGTTTTTTAGACTGGCTGCCACGAGCTGAATCGAATGCAGCCAAGAGCGAGCGTCTAGGACTTACGGTTCAGGAGTTATTCACAGAAACATGGTTCTGAACATGCTGCCAATTGCTCGCCTGGGAAACATGCAGAGAAGTCCAAGATAGTGTTTTTTAGACTGGCTGCCACGAGCTGAATCGAATGCAGCCAAGAGCGAGCGTCTGTGACTTACGGTTCAGGAGTTATTCACAGAAACATGGTTCTGAACATGCTGCCAATTGCTCGCCTGGGAAACATGCAGAGAAGTCCAAGATAGTGTTTTTTAGACTGGCTGCCACGAGCTAAATCGAATGCAGCCAAGAGCGAGCGTCTGTGACTTACGGTTCAAGAGTTATTCACAGAAACATGGTTCTTTTACTGCCAGCCGCGAAAGCGAAAATAACCAAGATCGAGCGTCTAGGATTTACTTGTCAATAACTCGCCTGGGAAACATCCAGAGAAGTCAAACACAGTGCTCCTATACTAATTGCCAGGCGCTGAGACGAATGCCGCCAAGATCGAGCGTCTAGGACTTACGGTTGAGGAATTAGCCTCAGAAACATGGTTCTGAACATGCTGCCAATTGCTCGCCTGGGAAACATGCAGAGAAGTCCAAGATAGTGTTTTTTAGACTGGCTGCCACGAGCTGAATCGAATGCAGCCAAGAGCGAGCGTCTGTGACTTACGGTTCAGGAGTTATTCACAGAAACATGGTTCTGAACATGCTGCCAATTGCTCGCCTGGGAAACATGCAGAGAAGTCCAAGATAGTGTTTTTTAGACTGGCTGCCACGAGCTGAATCGAATGCAGCCAAGAGCGAGCGTCTAGGACTTACGGTTCAGGAGTTATTCACAGAAACATGGTTCTTTTACTGCCAGCCGCGAAAGCGAAAATAACCAAGATCGAGCGTCTAGGATTTACTTGTCAATAACTCGCCTGGGAAACATCCAGAGAAGTCAAACACAGTGCTCCTATACTAATTGCCAGGCGCTGAGACGAATGCCGCCAAGATCGAGCGTCTAGGACTTACGGTTAAGGAATTAGCCTCAGAAACATGGTTCTGAACATGCTGCCAATTGCTCGCCTGGGAAACATGCAGAGAAGTCCAAGATAGTGTTTTTTAGACTGGCTGCCACGAGCTGAATCGAATGCAGCCAAGAGCGAGCGTCTAGGACTTACGGTTCAGGAGTTATTCACAGAAACATGGTTCTGAACATGCTGCCAATTGCTCGCCTGGGAAACATGCAGAGAAGTCCAAGATAGTGTTTTTTAGACTGGCTGCCACGAGCTGAATCGAATGCAGCCAAGAGCGAGCGTCTGTGACTTACGGTTCAGGAGTTATTCACAGAAACATGGTTCTGAACATGCTGCCAATTGCTCGCCTGGGAAACATGCAGAGAAGTCCAAGATAGTGTTTTTTAGACTGGCTGCCACGAGCTGAATCGAATGCAGCCAAGAGCGAGCGTCTGTGACTTACGGTTCAGGAGTTATTCACAGAAACATGGTTCTGAACATGCTGCCAATTGCTCGCCTGGGAAACATGCAGAGAAGTCCAAGATAGTGTTTTTTAGACTGGCTGCCACGAGCTGAATCGAATGCAGCCAAGAGCGAGCGTCTAGGACTTACGGTTCAGGAGTTATTCACAGAAACATGGTTCTTTTACTGCCAGCCGCGAAAGCGAAAATAACCAAGATCGAGCGTCTAGGATTTACTTGTCAATAACTCGCCTGGGAAACATCCAGAGAAGTCAAACACAGTGCTCCTATACTAATTGCCAGGCGCTGAGACGAATGCCGCCAAGATCGAGCGTCTAGGACTTACGGTTAAGGAATTAGCCTCAGAAACATGGTTCTGAACATGCTGCCAATTGCTCGCCTGGGAAACATGCAGAGAAGTCCAAGATAGTGTTTTTTAGACTGGCTGCCACGAGCTGAATCGAATGCAGCCAAGAGCGAGCGTCTAGGACTTACGGTTCAGGAGTTATTCACAGAAACATGGTTCTGAACATGCTGCCAATTGCTCGCCTGGGAAACATGCAGAGAAGTCCAAGATAGTGTTTTTTAGACTGGCTGCCACGAGCTGAATCGAATGCAGCCAAGAGCGAGCGTCTGTGACTTACGGTTCAGGAGTTATTCACAGAAACATGGTTCTGAACATGCTGCCAATTGCTCGCCTGGGAAACATGCAGAGAAGTCCAAGATAGTGTTTTTTAGACTGGCTGCCACGAGCTGAATCGAATGCAGCCAAGAGCGAGCGTCTGTGACTTACGGTTCAGGAGTTATTCACAGAAACATGGTTCTGAACATGCTGCCAATTGCTCGCCTGGGAAACATGCAGAGAAGTCCAAGATAGTGTTTTTTAGACTGGCTGCCACGAGCTGAATCGAATGCAGCCAAGAGCGAGCGTCTAGGACTTACGGTTCAGGAGTTATTCACAGAAACATGGTTCTTTTACTGCCAGCCGCGAAAGCGAAAATAACCAAGATCGAGCGTCTAGGATTTACTTGTCAATAACTCGCCTGGGAAACATCCAGAGAAGTCAAACACAGTGCTCCTATACTAATTGCCAGGCGCTGAGACGAATGCCGCCAAGATCGAGCGTCTAGGACTTACGGTTAAGGAATTAGCCTCAGAAACATGGTTCTGAACATGCTGCCAATTGCTCGCCTGGGAAACATGCAGAGAAGTCCAAGATAGTGTTTTTTAGACTGGCTGCCACGAGCTGAATCGAATGCAGCCAAGAGCGAGCGTCTGTGACTTACGGTTCAGGAGTTATTCACAGAAACATGGTTCTGAACATGCTGCCAATTGCTCGCCTGGGAAACATGCAGAGAAGTCCAAGATAGTGTTTTTTAGACTGGCTGCCACGAGCTGAATCGAATGCAGCCAAGAGCGAGCGTCTAGGACTTACGGTTCAGGAGTTATTCACAGAAACATGGTTCTTTTACTGCCAGCCGCGAAAGCGAAAATAACCAAGATCGAGCGTCTAGGATTTACTTGTCAATAACTCGCCTGGGAAACATCCAGAGAAGTCAAACACAGTGCTCCTATACTAATTGCCAGGCGCTGAGACGAATGCCGCCAAGATCGAGCGTCTAGGACTTACGGTTAAGGAATTAGCCTCAGAAACATGGTTCTGAACATGCTGCCAATTGCTCGCCTGGGAAACATGCAGAGAAGTCCAAGATAGTGTTTTTTAGACTGGCTGCCACGAGCTGAATCGAATGCAGCCAAGAGCGAGCGTCTAGGACTTACGGTTCAGGAGTTATTCACAGAAACATGGTTCTGAACATGCTGCCAATTGCTCGCCTGGGAAACATGCAGAGAAGTCCAAGATAGTGTTTTTTAGACTGGCTGCCACGAGCTGAATCGAATGCAGCCAAGAGCGAGCGTCTGTGACTTACGGTTCAGGAGTTATTCACAGAAACATGGTTCTGAACATGCTGCCAATTGCTCGCCTGGGAAACATGCAGAGAAGTCCAAGATAGTGTTTTTTAGACTGGCTGCCACGAGCTGAATCGAATGCAGCCAAGAGCGAGCGTCTAGGACTTACGGTTCAGGAGTTATTCACAGAAACATGGTTCTTTTACTGCCAGCCGCGAAAGCGAAAATAACCAAGATCGAGCGTCTAGGATTTACTTGTCAATAACTCGCCTGGGAAACATCCAGAGAAGTCAAACACAGTGCTCCTATACTAATTGCCAGGCGCTGAGACGAATGCCGCCAAGATCGAGCGTCTAGGACTTACGGTTAAGGAATTAGCCTCAGAAACATGGTTCTGAACATGCTGCCAATTGCTCGCCTGGGAAACATGCAGAGAAGTCCAAGATAGTGTTTTTTAGACTGGCTGCCACGAGCTGAATCGAATGCAGCCAAGAGCGAGCGTCTAGGACTTACGGTTCAGGAGTTATTCACAGAAACATGGTTCTGAACATGCTGCCAATTGCTCGCCTGGGAAACATGCAGAGAAGTCCAAGATAGTGTTTTTTAGACTGGCTGCCACGAGCTGAATCGAATGCAGCCAAGAGCGAGCGTCTAGGACTTACGGTTCAGGAGTTATTCACAGAAACATGGTTCTGAACATGCTGCCAATTGCTCGCCTGGGAAACATGCAGAGAAGTCCAAGATAGTGTTTTTTAGACTGGCTGCCACGAGCTGAATCGAATGCAGCCAAGAGCGAGCGTCTGTGACTTACGGTTCAGGAGTTATTCACAGAAACATGGTTCTGAACATGCTGCCAATTGCTCGCCTGGGAAACATGCAGAGAAGTCCAAGATAGTGTTTTTTAGACTGGCTGCCACGAGCTGAATCGAATGCAGCCAAGAGCGAGCGTCTGTGACTTACGGTTCAGGAGTTATTCACAGAAACATGGTTCTGAACATGCTGCCAATTGCTCGCCTGGGAAACATGCAGAGAAGTCCAAGATAGTGTTTTTTAGACTGGCTGCCACGAGCTGAATCGAATGCAGCCAAGAGCGAGCGTCTAGGACTTACGGTTCAGGAGTTATTCACAGAAACATGGTTCTGAACATGCTGCCAATTGCTCGCCTGGGAAACATGCAGAGAAGTCCAAGATAGTGTTTTTTAGACTGGCTGCCACGAGCTGAATCGAATGCAGCCAAGAGCGAGCGTCTGTGACTTACGGTTCAGGAGTTATTCACAGAAACATGGTTCTGAACATGCTGCCAATTGCTCGCCTGGGAAACATGCAGAGAAGTCCAAGATAGTGTTTTTTAGACTGGCTGCCACGAGCTGAATCGAATGCAGCCAAGAGCGAGCGTCTGTGACTTACGGTTCAGGAGTTATTCACAGAAACATGGTTCTGAACATGCTGCCAATTGCTCGCCTGGGAAACATGCAGAGAAGTCCAAGATAGTGTTTTTTAGACTGGCTGCCACGAGCTGAATCGAATGCAGCCAAGAGCGAGCGTCTAGGACTTACGGTTCAGGAGTTATTCACAGAAACATGGTTCTTTTACTGCCAGCCGCGAAAGCGAAAATAACCAAGATCGAGCGTCTAGGATTTACTTGTCAATAACTCGCCTGGGAAACATCCAGAGAAGTCAAACACAGTGCTCCTATACTAATTGCCAGGCGCTGAGACGAATGCCGCCAAGATCGAGCGTCTAGGACTTACGGTTAAGGAATTAGCCTCAGAAACATGGTTCTGAACATGCTGCCAATTGCTCGCCTGGGAAACATGCAGAGAAGTCCAAGATAGTGTTTTTTAGACTGGCTGCCACGAGCTGAATCGAATGCAGCCAAGAGCGAGCGTCTAGGACTTACGGTTCAGGAGTTATTCACAGAAACATGGTTCTGAACATGCTGCCAATTGCTCGCCTGGGAAACATGCAGAGAAGTCCAAGATAGTGTTTTTTAGACTGGCTGCCACGAGCTGAATCGAATGCAGCCAAGAGCGAGCGTCTAGGACTTACGGTTCAGGAGTTATTCACAGAAACATGGTTCTGAACATGCTGCCAATTGCTCGCCTGGGAAACATGCAGAGAAGTCCAAGATAGTGTTTTTTAGACTGGCTGCCACGAGCTGAATCGAATGCAGCCAAGAGCGAGCGTCTGTGACTTACGGTTCAGGAGTTATTCACAGAAACATGGTTCTGAACATGCTGCCAATTGCTCGCCTGGGAAACATGCAGAGAAGTCCAAGATAGTGTTTTTTAGACTGGCTGCCACGAGCTGAATCGAATGCAGCCAAGAGCGAGCGTCTGTGACTTACGGTTCAGGAGTTATTCACAGAAACATGGTTCTGAACATGCTGCCAATTGCTCGCCTGGGAAACATGCAGAGAAGTCCAAGATAGTGTTTTTTAGACTGGCTGCCACGAGCTGAATCGAATGCAGCCAAGAGCGAGCGTCTAGGACTTACGGTTCAGGAGTTATTCACAGAAACATGGTTCTTTTACTGCCAGCCGCGAAAGCGAAAATAACCAAGATCGAGCGTCTAGGATTTACTTGTCAATAACTCGCCTGGGAAACATCCAGAGAAGTCAAACACAGTGCTCCTATACTAATTGCCAGGCGCTGAGACGAATGCCGCCAAGATCGAGCGTCTAGGACTTACGGTTAAGGAATTAGCCTCAGAAACATGGTTCTGAACATGCTGCCAATTGCTCGCCTGGGAAACATGCAGAGAAGTCCAAGATAGTGTTTTTTAGACTGGCTGCCACGAGCTGAATCGAATGCAGCCAAGAGCGAGCGTCTAGGACTTACGGTTCAGGAGTTATTCACAGAAACATGGTTCTGAACATGCTGCCAATTGCTCGCCTGGGAAACATGCAGAGAAGTCCAAGATAGTGTTTTTTAGACTGGCTGCCACGAGCTGAATCGAATGCAGCCAAGAGCGAGCGTCTGTGACTTACGGTTCAGGAGTTATTCACAGAAACATGGTTCTGAACATGCTGCCAATTGCTCGCCTGGGAAACATGCAGAGAAGTCCAAGATAGTGTTTTTTAGACTGGCTGCCACGAGCTGAATCGAATGCAGCCAAGAGCGAGCGTCTAGGACTTACGTTACAGGAGTTATTCACAGAAACATGGTTCTTTTACTGCCAGCTGCGAAAGCGAAAATAACCAAGATCGAGCGTCTAGGATTTACTTGTCAATAACTCGCCTGGGAAACATCCAGAGAAGTCAAACACAGTGCTCCTATACTAATTGCCCGGCGCTGAGACGAATGCCGCCAAGATCGAGCGTCTAGGACTTACGGTTAAGGAATTAGCCTCAGAAACATGGTTCTGAACATGCTGCCAATTGCTCGCCTGGGAAACATGCAGAGAAGTCCAAGATAGTGTTTTTTAGACTGGCTGCCACGAGCTGAATCGAATGCAGCCAAGAGCGAGCGTCTAGGACTTACGGTTCAGGAGTTATTCACAGAAACATGGTTCTGAACATGCTGCCAATTGCTCGCCTGGGAAACATGCAGAGAAGTCCAAGATAGTGTTTTTTAGACTGGCTGCCACGAGCTGAATCGAATGCAGCCAAGAGCGAGCGTCTAGGACTTACGGTTCAGGAGTTATTCACAGAAACATGGTTCTTTTACTGCCAGCCGCGAAAGCGAAAATAACCAAGATCGAGCGTCTAGGATTTACTTGTCAATAACTCGCCTGGGAAACATCCAGAGAAGTCAAACACAGTGCTCCTATACTAATTGCCAGGCGCTGAGACGAATGCCGCCAAGATCGAGCGTCTAGGACTTACGGTTAAGGAATTAGCCTCAGAAACATGGTTCTGAACATGCTGCCAATTGCTCGCCTGGGAAACATGCAGAGAAGTCCAAGATAGTGTTTTTTAGACTGGCTGCCACGAGCTGAATCGAATGCAGCCAAGAGCGAGCGTCTAGGACTTACGGTTCAGGAGTTATTCACAGAAACATGGTTCTGAACATGCTGCCAATTGCTCGCCTGGGAAACATGCAGAGAAGTCCAAGATAGTGTTTTTTAGACTGGCTGCCACGAGCTGAATCGAATGCAGCCAAGAGCGAGCGTCTGTGACTTACGGTTCAGGAGTTATTCACAGAAACATGGTTCTGAACATGCTGCCAATTGCTCGCCTGGGAAACATGCAGAGAAGTCCAAGATAGTGTTTTTTAGACTGGCTGCCACGAGCTGAATCGAATGCAGCCAAGAGCGAGCGTCTAGGACTTACGGTTCAGGAGTTATTCACAGAAACATGGTTCTTTTACTGCCAGCCGCGAAAGCGAAAATAACCAAGATAGAGCGTCTAGGATTTACTTGTCAATAACTCGCCTGGGAAACATCCAGAGAAGTCAAACACAGTGCTCTTATACTAATTGCCAGGCGCTGAGACGAATGCCGCCAAGATCGAGCGTCTAGGACTTACGGTTAAGGAATTAGCCTCAGAAACATGGTTCTGAACATGCTGCCAATTGCTCGCCTGGGAAACATGCAGAGAAGTCCAAGATAGTGTTTTTTAGACTGGCTGCCACGAGCTGAATCGAATGCAGCCAAGAGCGAGCGTCTAGGACTTACGGTTCAGGAGTTATTCACAGAAACATGGTTCTGAACATGCTGCCAATTGCTCGCCTGGGAAACATGCAGAGAAGTCCAAGATAGTGTTTTTTAGACTGGCTGCCACGAGCTGAATCGAATGCAGCCAAGAGCGAGCGTCTAGGACTTACGGTTCAGGAGTTATTCACAGAAACATGGTTCTGAACATGCTGCCAATTGCTCGCCTGGGAAACATGCAGAGAAGTCCAAGATAGTGTTTTTTAGACTGGCTGCCACGAGCTGAATCGAATGCAGCCAAGAGCGAGCGTCTGTGACTTACGGTTCAAGAGTTATTCACAGAAACATGGTTCTTTTACTGCCAGCCGCGAAAGCGAAAATAACCAAGATCGAGCGTCTAGGATTTACTTGTCAATAACTCGCCTGGGAAACATCCAGAGAAGTCAAACACAGTGCTCCTATACTAATTGCCAGGCGCTGAGACGAATGCCGCCAAGATCGAGCGTCTAGGACTTACGGTTAAGGAATTAGCCTCAGAAACATGGTTCTGAACATGCTGCCAATTGCTCGCCTGGGAAACATGCAGAGAAGTCCAAGATAGTGTTTTTTAGACTGGCTGCCACGAGCTGAATCGAATGCAGCCAAGAGCGAGCGTCTAGGACTTACGGTTCAGGAGTTATTCACAGAAACATGGTTCTGAACATGCTGCCAATTGCTCGCCTGGGAAACATGCAGAGAAGTCCAAGATAGTGTTTTTTAGACTGGCTGCCACGAGCTGAATCGAATGCAGCCAAGAGCGAGCGTCTAGGACTTACGGTTCAGGAGTTATTCACAGAAACATGGTTCTGAACATGCTGCCAATTGCTCGCCTGGGAAACATGCAGAGAAGTCCAAGATAGTGTTTTTTAGACTGGCTGCCACGAGCTGAATCGAATGCAGCCAAGAGCGAGCGTCTAGGACTTACGGTTCAGGAGTTATTCACAGAAACATGGTTCTGAACATGCTGCCAATTGCTCGCCTGGGAAACATGCAGAGAAGTCCAAGATAGTGTTTTTTAGACTGGCTGCCACGAGCTGAATCGAATGCAGCCAAGAGCGAGCGTCTGTGACTTACGGTTCAAGAGTTATTCACAGAAACATGGTTCTTTTACTGCCAGCCGCGAAAGCGAAAATAACCAAGATCGAGCGTCTAGGATTTACTTGTCAATAACTCGCCTGGGAAACATCCAGAGAAGTCAAACACAGTGCTCCTATACTAATTGCCAGGCGCTGAGACGAATGCCGCCAAGATCGAGCGTCTAGGACTTACGGTTAAGGAATTAGCCTCAGAAACATGGTTCTGAACATGCTGCCAATTGCTCGCCTGGGAAACATGCAGAGAAGTCCAAGATAGTGTTTTTTAGACTGGCTGCCACGAGCTGAATCGAATGCAGCCAAGAGCGAGCGTCTAGGACTTACGGTTCAGGAGTTATTCACAGAAACATGGTTCTGAACATGCTGCCAATTGCTCGCCTGGGAAACATGCAGAGAAGTCCAAGATAGTGTTTTTTAGACTGGCTGCCACGAGCTGAATCGAATGCAGCCAAGAGCGAGCGTCTAGGACTTACGGTTCAGGAGTTATTCACAGAAACATGGTTCTGAACATGCTGCCAATTGCTCGCCTGGGAAACATGCAGAGAAGTCCAAGATAGTGTTTTTTAGACTGGCTGCCACGAGCTGAATCGAATGCAGCCAAGAGCGAGCGTCTGTGACTTACGGTTCAAGAGTTATTCACAGAAACATGGTTCTTTTACTGCCAGCCGCGAAAGCGAAAATAACCAAGATCGAGCGTCTAGGATTTACTTGTCAATAACTCGCCTGGGAAACATCCAGAGAAGTCAAACACAGTGCTCCTATACTAATTGCCAGGCGCTGAGACGAATGCCGCCAAGATCGAGCGTCTAGGACTTACGGTTAAGGAATTAGCCTCAGAAACATGGTTCTGAACATGCTGCCAATTGCTCGCCTGGGAAACATGCAGAGAAGTCCAAGATAGTGTTTTTTAGACTGGCTGCCACGAGCTGAATCGAATGCAGCCAAGAGCGAGCGTCTAGGACTTACGGTTCAGGAGTTATTCACAGAAACATGGTTCTGAACATGCTGCCAATTGATCGCCTGGGAAACATGCAGAGAAGTCCAAGATAGTGTTTTTTAGACTGGCTGCCACGAGCTGAATCGAATGCAGCCAAGAGCGAGCGTCTAGGACTTACGGTTCAGGAGTTATTCACAGAAACATGGTTCTTTTACTGCCAGCCGCGAAAGCGAAAATAACCAAGATCGAGCGTCTAGGATTTACTTGTCAATAACTCGCCTGGGAAACATCCAGAGAAGTCAAACACAGTGCTCCTATACTAATTGCCAGGCGCTGAGACGAATGCCGCCAAGATCAAGCGTCTAGGACTTACGGTTAAGGAATTAGCCTCAGAAACATGGTTCTGAACATGCTGCCAATTGCTCGCCTGGGAAACATGCAGAGAAGTCCAAGATAGTGTTTTTTAGACTGGCTGCCACGAGCTGAATCGAATGCAGCCAAGAGCGAGCGTCTAGGACTTACGGTTCAGGAGTTATTCACAGAAACATGGTTCTGAACATGCTGCCAATTGCTCGCCTGGGAAACATGCAGAGAAGTCCAAGATAGTGTTTTTTAGACTGGCTGCCACGAGCTGAATCGAATGCAGCCAAGAGCGAGCGTCTAGGACTTACGGTTCAGGAGTTATTCACAGAAACATGGTTCTGAACATGCTGCCAATTGCTCGCCTGGGAAACATGCAGAGAAGTCCAAGATAGTGTTTTGTAGACTGGCTGCCACGAGCTGAATCGAATGCAGCCAAGAGCGAGCGTCTGTGACTTACGGTTCAAGAGTTATTCACAGAAACATGGTTCTTTTACTGCCAGCCGCGAAAGCGAAAATAACCAAGATCGAGCGTCTAGGATTTACTTGTCAATAACTCGCCTGGGAAACATCCAGAGAAGTCAAACACAGTGCTCCTATACTAATTGCCAGGCGCTGAGACGAATGCCGCCAAGATCGAGCGTCTAGGACTTACGGTTAAGGAATTAGCCTCAGAAACATGGTTCTGAACATGCTGCCAATTGCTCGCCTGGGAAACATGCAGAGAAGTCCAAGATAGTGTTTTTTAGACTGGCTGCCACGAGCTGAATCGAATGCAGCCAAGAGCGAGCGTCTAGGACTTACGGTTCAGGAGTTATTCACAGAAACATGGTTCTCAACATGCTGCCAATTGCTCGCCTGGGAAACATGCAGAGAAGTCCAAGATAGTGTTTTTTAGACTGGCTGCCACGAGCTGAATCGAATGCAGCCAAGAGCGAGCGTCTGTGACTTACGGTTCAAGAATTATTCACAGAAACATGGTTCTTTTACTGCCAGCCGCGAAAGCGAAAATAACCAAGATCGAGCGTCTAGGATTTACTTGTCAATAACTCGCCTGGGAAACATCCAGAGAAGTCAAACACAGTGCTCCTATACTAATTGCCAGGCGCTGAGACGAATGCCGCCAAGATCGAGCGTCTAGGACTTACGGTTAAGGAATTAGCCTCAGAAACATGGTTCTGAACATGCTGCCAATTGCTCGCCTGGGAAACATGCAGAGAAGTCCAAGATAGTGTTTTTTAGACTGGCTGCCACGAGCTGAATCGAATGCAGCCAAGAGCGAGCGTCTAGGACTTACGGTTCAGGAGCTATTCACAGAAACATGGTTCTGAACATGCTGCCAATTGCTCGCCTGGGAAACATGCAGAGAAGTCCAAGATAGTGTTTTTTAGACTGGCTGCCACGAGCTGAATCGAATGCAGCCAAGAGCGAGCGTCTGTGACTTACGGTTCAAGAGTTATTCACAGAAACATGGTTCTTTTACTGCCAGCCGCGAAAGCGAAAATAACCAAGATCGAGCGTCTAGGATTTACTTGTCAATAACTCGCCTGGGAAACATCCAGAGAAGTCAAACATAGTGCTCCTATACTAATTGCCAGGCGCTGAGACGAATGCCGCCAAGATCGAGCGTCTAGGACTTACGGTTAAGGAATTAGCCTCAGAAACATGGTTCTGAACATGCTGCCAATTGCTCGCCTGGGAAACATGCAGAGAAGTCCAAGATAGTGTTTTTTAGACTGGCTGCCACGAGCTGAATCGAATGCAGCCAAGAGCGAGCGTCTAGGACTTACGGTTCAGGAGTTATTCACAGAAACATGGTTCTGAACATGCTGCCAATTGCTCGCCTGGGAAACATGCAGAGAAGTCCAAGATAGTGTTTTTTAGACTGGCTGCCACGAGCTGAATCGAATGCAGCCAAGAGCGAGCGTCTAGGACTTACGGTTCAGGAGTTATTCACAGAAACATGGTTCTGAACATGCTGCCAATTGCTCGCCTGGGAAACATGCAGAGAAGTCCAAGATAGTGTTTTTTTAGACTGGCTGCCACGAGCTGAATCGAATGCAGCCAAGAGCGAGCGTCTGTGACTTACGGTTCAGGAGTTATTCACAGAAACATGGTTCTGAACATGCTGCCAATTGCTCGCCTGGGAAACATGCAGAGAAGTCCAAGATAGTGTTTTTTAGACTGGCTGCCACGAGCTGAATCGAATGCAGCCAAGAGCGAGCGTCTAGGACTTACGGTTCAGGAGTTATTTACAGAAACATGGTTCTTTTACTGCCAGCCGCGAAAGCGAAAATAACCAAGATCGAGCGTCTAGGATTTACTTGTCAATAACTCGCCTGGGAAACATCCAGAGAAGTCAAACACAGTGCTCCTATACTAATTGCCAGGCGCTGAGACGAATGCCGCCAAGATCGAGCGTCTAGGACTTACGGTTAAGGAATTAGCCTCAGAAACATGGTTCTGAACATGCTGCCAATTGCTCGCCTGGGAAACATGCAGAGAAGTCCAAGATAGTGTTTTTTAGACTGGCTGCCACGAGCTGAATCGAATGCAGCCAAGAGCGAGCGTCTAGGACTTACGGTTCAGGAGTTATTCACAGAAACATGGTTCTGAACATGCTGCCAATTGCTCGCCTGGGAAACATGCAGAGAAGTCCAAGATAGTGTTTTTTAGACTGGCGGCCACGAGCTGAATCGAATGCAGCCAAGAGCGAGCGTCTGTGACTTACGGTTCAGGAGTTATTCACAGAAACATGGTTCTGAACATGCTGCCAATTGCTCGCCTGGGAAACATGCAGAGAAGTCCAAGATAGTGTTTTTTAGACTGGCTGCCACGAGCTGAATCGAATGCAGCCAAGAGCGAGCGTCTAGGACTTACGGTTCAGGAGTTATTCACAGAAACATTGTTCTTTTACTGCCAGCCGCGAAAGCGAAAATAACCAAGATCGAGCGTCTAGGATTTACTTGTCAATAACTCGCCTGGGAAACATCCAGAGAAGTCAAACACAGTGCTCCTATACTAATTGCCAGGCGCTGAGACGAATGCCGCCAAGATCGAGCGTCTAGGACTTACGGTTCAGGAGTTATTCACAGAAACATGGTTCTGAACATGCTGCCAATTGCTCGCCTGGGAAACATGCAGAGAAGTCCAAGATAGTGTTTTTTAGACTGGCTGCCACGAGCTGAATCGAATGCAGCCAAGAGCGAGCGTCTAGGACTTACGGTTCAGGAGTTATTCACAGAAACATGGTTCTTTTACTGCCAGCCGCGAAAGCGAAAATAACCAAGATCGAGCGTCTAGGATTTACTTGTCAATAACTCGCCTGGGAAACATCCAGAGAAGTCAAACACAGTGCTCCTATACTAATTGCCAGGCGCTGAGACGAATGCCGCCAAGATCGAGCGTCTAGGACTTATGGTTAAGGAATTAGCCTCAGAAACATGGTTCTGAACATGCTGCCAATTGCTCGCCTGGGAAACATGCAGAGAAGTCCAAGATAGTGTTTTTTAGACTGGCTGCCACGAGCTGAATCGAATGCAGCCAAGAGCGAGCGTCTAGGACTTACGGTTCAGGAGTTATTCACAGAAACATGGTTCTGAACATGCTGCCAATTGCTCGCCTGGGAAACATGCAGAGAAGTCCAAGATAGTGTTTTTTAGACTGGCTGCCACGAGCTGAATCAAATGCAGCCAAGAGCGAGCGTCTGTGACTTACGGTTCAGGAGTTATTCACAGAAACATGGTTCTGAACATGCTGCCAATTGCTCGCCTGGGAAACATGCAGAGAAGTCCAAGATAGTGTTTTTTAGACTGGCTGCCACGAGCTGAATCGAATGCAGCCAAGAGCGAGCGTCTAGGACTTACGGTTCAGGAGTTATTCACAGAAACATGGTTCTTTTACTGCCAGCCGCGAAAGCGAAAATAACCAAGATCGAGCGTCTAGGATTTACTTGTCAATAACTCGCCTGGGAAACATCCAGAGAAGTCAAACACAGTGCTCCTATACTAATTGCCAGGCGCTGAGACGAATGCCGCCAAGATCGAGCGTCTAGGACTTACGGTTCAGGAGTTATTCACAGAAACATGGTTCTGAACATGCTGCCAATTGCTCGCCTGGGAAACATGCAGAGAAGTCCAAGATAGTGTTTTTTAGACTGGCTGCCACGAGCTGAATCGAATGCAGCCAAGAGCGAGCGTCTGTGACTTACGGTTCAGGAGTTATTCACAGAAACATGGTTCTGAACATGCTGCCAATTGCTCGCCTGGGAAACATGCAGAGAAGTCCAAGATAGTGTTTTTTAGACTGGCTGCCACGAGCTGAATCGAATGCAGCCAAGAGCGAGCGTCTGTGACTTACGGTTCAAGAGTTATTCACAGAAACATGGTTCTTTTACTGCCAGCCGCGAAAGCGAAAATAACCAAGATCGAGCGTCTAGGATTTACTTGTCAATAACTCGCCTGGGAAACATCCAGAGAAGTCAAACACAGTGCTCCTATACTAATTGCCAGGCGCTGAGACGAATGCCGCCAAGATCGAGCGTCTAGGACTTACGGTTAAGGAATTAGCCTCAGAAACATGGTTCTGAACATGCTGCCAATTGCTCGCCTGGGAAACATGCAGAGAAGTCCAAGATAGTGTTTTTTAGACAGGCTGCCACGAGCTGAATCGAATGCAGCCAAGAGCGAGCGTCTAGGACTTACGGTTCAGGAGTTATTCACAGAAACATGGTTCTGAACATGCTGCCAATTGCTCGCCTGGGAAACATGCAGAGAAGTCCAAGATAGTGTTTTGTAGACTGGCTGCCACGAGCTGAATCGAATGCAGCCAAGAGCGAGCGTCTAGGACTTACGGTTCAGGAGTTATTCACAGAAACATGGTTCTGAACATGCTGCCAATTGCTCGCCTGGGAAACATGCAGAGAAGTCCAAGATAGTGTTTTTTAGACTGGCTGCCACGAGCTGAATCGAATGCAGCCAAGAGCGAGCGTCTGTGACTTACGGTTCAAGAGTTATTCACAGAAACATGGTTCTTTTACTGCCAGCCGCGAAAGCGAAAATAACCAAGATCGAGCGTCTAGGATTTACTTGTCAATAACTCGCCTGGGAAACATCCAGAGAAGTCAAACACAGTGCTCCTATACTAATTGCCAGGCGCTGAGACGAATGCCGCCAAGATCGAGCGTCTAGGACTTACGGTTAAGGAATTAGCCTCAGAAACATGGTTCTGAACATGCTGCCAATTGCTCGCCTGGGAAACATGCAGAGAAGTCCAAGATAGTGTTTTTTAGACTGGCTGCCACGAGCTGAATCGAATGCAGCCAAGAGCGAGCGTCTAGGACTTACGGTTCAGGAGTTATTCACAGAAACATGGTTCTGAACATGCTGCCAATTGCTCGCCTGGGAAACATGCAGAGAAGTCCAAGATAGTGTTTTTTAGACTGGCTGCCACGAGCTGAATCGAATGCAGCCAAGAGCGAGCGTCTAGGACTTACGGTTCAGGAGTTATTCACAGAAACATGGTTCTGAACATGCTGCCAATTGCTCGCCTGGGAAACATGCAGAGAAGTCCAAGATAGTGTTTTTTAGACTGGCTGCCACGAGCTGAATCGAATGCAGCCAAGAGCGAGCGTCTGTGACTTACGGTTCAAGAGTTATTCACAGAAACATGGTTCTTTTACTGCCAGCCGCGAAAGCGAAAATAACCAAGATCGAGCGTCTAGGATTTACTTGTCAATAACTCGCCTGGGAAACATCCAGAGAAGTCAAACACAGTGCTCCTATACTAATTGCCAGGCGCTGAGACGAATGCCGCCAAGATCGAGCGTCTAGGACTTACGGTTAAGGAATTAGCCTCAGAAACATGGTTCTGAACATGCTGCCAATTGCTCGCCTGGGAAACATGCAGAGAAGTCCAAGATAGTGTTTTTTAGACTGGCTGCCACGAGCTGAATCGAATGCAGCCAAGAGCGAGCGTCTAGGACTTACGGTTCAGGAGTTATTCACAGAAACATGGTTCTGAACATGCTGCCAATTGCTCGCCTGGGAAACATGCAGAGAAGTCCAAGATAGTGTTTTTTAGACTGGCTGCCACGAGCTGAATCGAATGCAGCCAAGAGCGAGCGTCTAGGACTTACGGTTCAGGAGTTATTCACAGAAACATGGTTCTGAACATGCTGCCAATTGCTCGCCTGGGAAACATGCAGAGAAGTCCAAGATAGTGTTTTTTAGACTGGCTGCCACGAGCTGAATCGAATGCAGCCAAGAGCGAGCGTCTGTGACTTACGGTTCAGGAGTTATTCACAGAAACATGGTTCTGAACATGCTGCCAATTGCTCGCCTGGGAAACATGCAGAGAAGTCCAAGATAGTGTTTTTTAGACTGGCTGCCACGAGCTGAATCGAATGCAGCCAAGAGCGAGCGTCTAGGACTTACGGTTCAGGAGTTATTCACAGAAACATGGTTCTTTTACTGCCAGCCGCGAAAGCGAAAATAACCAAGATCGAGCGTCTAGGATTTACTTGTCAATAACTCGCCTGGGAAACATCCAGAGAAGTCAAACACAGTGCTCCTATACTAATTGCCAGGCGCTGAGACGAATGCCGCCAAGATCGAGCGTCTAGGACTTACGGTTAAGGAATTAGCCTCAGAAACATGGTTCTGAACATGCTGCCAATTGCTCGCCTGGGAAACATGCAGAGAAGTCCAAGATAGTGTTTTTTAGACTGGCTGCCACGAGCTGAATCGAATGCAGCCAAGAGCGAGCGTCTAGGACTTACGGTTCAGGAGTTATTCACAGAAACATGGTTCTGAACATGCTGCCAATTGCTCGCCTGGGAAACATGCAGAGAAGTCCAAGATAGTGTTTTTTAGACTGGCTGCCACGAGCTGAATCAAATGCAGCCAAGAGCGAGCGTCTGTGACTTACGGTTCAGGAGTTATTCACAGAAACATGGTTCTGAACATGCTGCCAATTGCTCGCCTGGGAAACATGCAGAGAAGTCCAAGATAGTGTTTTTTAGACTGGCTGCCACGAGCTGAATCGAATGCAGCCAAGAGCGAGCGTCTAGGACTTACGGTTCAGGAGTTATTCACAGAAACATTGTTCTTTTACTGCCAGCCGCGAAAGCGAAAATAACCAAGATCGAGCGTCTAGGATTTACTTGTCAATAACTCGCCTGGGAAACATCCAGAGAAGTCAAACACAGTGCTCCTATACTAATTGCCAGGCGCTGAGACGAATGCCGCCAAGATCGAGCGTCTAGGACTTACGGTTCAGGAGTTATTCACAGAAACATGGTTCTGAACATGCTGCCAATTGCTCGCCTGGGAAACATGCAGAGAAGTCCAAGATAGTGTTTTTTAGACTGGCTGCCACGAGCTGAATCGAATGCAGCCAAGAGCGAGCGTCTAGGACTTACGGTTCAGGAGTTATTCACAGAAACATGGTTCTTTTACTGCCAGCCGCGAAAGCGAAAATAACCAAGATCGAGCGTCTAGGATTTACTTGTCAATAACTCGCCTGGGAAACATCCAGAGAAGTCAAACACAGTGCTCCTATACTAATTGCCAGGCGCTGAGACGAATGCCGCCAAGATCGAGCGTCTAGGACTTACGGTTAAGGAATTAGCCTCAGAAACATGGTTCTGAACATGCTGCCAATTGCTCGCCTGGGAAACATGCAGAGAAGTCCAAGATAGTGTTTTTTAGACTGGCTGCCACGAGCTGAATCGAATGCAGCCAAGAGCGAGCGTCTAGGACTTACGGTTCAGGAGTTATTCACAGAAACATGGTTCTGAACATGCTGCCAATTGCTCGCCTGGGAAACATGCAGAGAAGTCCAAGATAGTGTTTTTTAGACTGGCTGCCACGAGCTGAATCAAATGCAGCCAAGAGCGAGCGTCTGTGACTTACGGTTCAGGAGTTATTCACAGAAACATGGTTCTGAACATGCTGCCAATTGCTCGCCTGGGAAACATGCAGAGAAGTCCAAGATAGTGTTTTTTAGACTGGCTGCCACGAGCTGAATCGAATGCAGCCAAGAGCGAGCGTCTAGGACTTACGGTTCAGGAGTTATTCACAGAAACATGGTTCTTTTACTGCCAGCCGCGAAAGCGAAAATAACCAAGATCGAGCGTCTAGGATTTACTTGTCAATAACTCGCCTGGGAAACATCCAGAGAAGTCAAACACAGTGCTCCTATACTAATTGCCAGGCGCTGAGACGAATGCCGCCAAGATCGAGCGTCTAGGACTTACGGTTCAGGAGTTATTCACAGAAACATGGTTCTGAACATGCTGCCAATTGCTCGCCTGGGAAACATGCAGAGAAGTCCAAGATAGTGTTTTTTAGACTGGCTGCCACGAGCTGAATCGAATGCAGCCAAGAGCGAGCGTCTGTGACTTACGGTTCAGGAGTTATTCACAGAAACATGGTTCTGAACATGCTGCCAATTGCTCGCCTGGGAAACATGCAGAGAAGTCCAAGATAGTGTTTTTTAGACTGGCTGCCACGAGCTGAATCGAATGCAGCCAAGAGCGAGCGTCTGTGACTTACGGTTCAAGAGTTATTCACAGAAACATGGTTCTTTTACTGCCAGCCGCGAAAGCGAAAATAACCAAGATCGAGCGTCTAGGATTTACTTGTCAATAACTCGCCTGGGAAACATCCAGAGAAGTCAAACACAGTGCTCCTATACTAATTGCCAGGCGCTGAGACGAATGCCGCCAAGATCGAGCGTCTAGGACTTACGGTTAAGGAATTAGCCTCAGAAACATGGTTCTGAACATGCTGCCAATTGCTCGCCTGGGAAACATGCAGAGAAGTCCAAGATAGTGTTTTTTAGACTGGCTGCCACGAGCTGAATCGAATGCAGCCAAGAGCGAGCGTCTAGGACTTACGGTTCAGGAGTTATTCACAGAAACATGGTTCTGAACATGCTGCCAATTGCTCACCTGGGAAACATGCAGAGAAGTCCAAGATAGTGTTTTTTAGACTGGCTGCCACGAGCTGAATCGAATGCAGCCAAGAGCGAGCGTCTAGGACTTACGGTTCAGGAGTTATTCACAGAAACATGGTTCTGAACATGCTGCCAATTGCTCGCCTGGGAAACATGCAGAGAAGTCCAAGATAGTGTTTTTTAGACTGGCTGCCACGAGCTGAATCGAATGCAGCCAAGAGCGAGCGTCTGTGACTTACGGTTCAGGAGTTATTCACAGAAACATGGTTCTGAACATGCTGCCAATTGCTCGCCTGGGAAACATGCAGAGAAGTCCAAGATAGTGTTTTTTAGACTGGCTGCCACGAGCTGAATCGAATGCAGCCAAGAGCGAGCGTCTAGGACTTACGGTTCAGGAGTTATTCACAGAAACATGGTTCTTTTACTGCCAGCCGCGAAAGCGAAAATAACCAAGATCGAGCGTCTAGGATTTACTTGTCAATAACTCGCCTGGGAAACATCCAGAGAAGTCAAACACAGTGCTCCTATACTAATTGCCAGGCGCTGAGACGAATGCCGCCAAGATCGAGCGTCTAGGACTTACGGTTAAGGAATTAGCCTCAGAAACATGGTTCTGAACATGCTGCCAATTGCTCGCCTGGGAAACATGCAGAGAAGTCCAAGATAGTGTTTTTTAGACTGGCTGCCACGAGCTGAATCGAATGCAGCCAAGAGCGAGCGTCTGTGACTTACGGTTCAGGAGTTATTCACAGAAACATGGTTCTGAACATGCTGCCAATTGCTCGCCTGGGAAACATGCAGAGAAGTCCAAGATAGTGTTTTTTAGACTGGCTGCCACGAGCTGAATCGAATGCAGCCAAGAGCGAGCGTCTAGGACTTACGGTTCAGGAGTTATTCACAGAAACATGGTTCTTTTACTGCCAGCCGCGAAAGCGAAAATAACCAAGATCGAGCGTCTAGGATTTACTTGTCAATAACTCGCCTGGGAAACATCCAGAGAAGTCAAACACAGTGCTCCTATACTAACTGCCAGGCGCTGAGACGAATGCCGCCAAGATCGAGCGTCTAGGACTTACGGTTAAGGAATTAGCCTCAGAAACATGGTTCTGAACATGCTGCCAATTGCTCGCCTGGGAAACATGCAGAGAAGTCCAAGATAGTGTTTTTTAGACTGGCTGCCACGAGCTGAATCGAATGCAGCCAAGAGCGAGCGTCTAGGACTTACGGTTCAGGAGTTATTCACAGAAACATGGTTCTGAACATGCTGCCAATTGCTCGCCTGGGAAACATGCAGAGAAGTCCAAGATAGTGTTTTTTAGACTGGCTGCCACGAGCTGAATCGAATGCAGCCAAGAGCGAGCGTCTAGGACTTACGGTTCAGGAGTTATTCACAGAAACATGGTTCTGAACATGCTGCCAATTGCTCGCCTGGGAAACATGCAGAGAAGTCCAAGATAGTGTTTTTTAGACTGGCTGCCACGAGCTGAATCGAATGCAGCCAAGAGCGAGCGTCTGTGACTTACGGTTCAGGAGTTATTCACAGAAACATGGTTCTGAACATGCTGCCAATTGCTCGCCTGGGAAACATGCAGAGAAGTCCAAGATAGTGTTTTTTAGACTGGCTGCCACGAGCTGAATCGAATGCAGCCAAGAGCGAGCGTCTAGGACTTACGGTTCAGGAGTTATTCACAGAAACATGGTTCTTTTACTGCCAGCCGCGAAAGCGAAAATAACCAAGATCGAGCGTCTAGGATTTACTTGTCAATAACTCGCCTGGGAAACATCCAGAGAAGTCAAACACAGTGCTCCTATACTAATTGCCAGGCGCTGAGACGAATGCCGCCAAGATCGAGCGTCTAGGACTTACGGTTCAGGAGTTATTCACAGAAACATGGTTCTGAACATGCTGCCAATTGCTCGCCTGGGAAACATGCAGAGAAGTCCAAGATAGTGTTTTTTAGACTGGCTGCCACGAGCTGAATCGAATGCAGCCAAGAGCGAGCGTCTGTGACTTACGGTTCAGGAGTTATTCACAGAAACATGGTTCTGAACATGCTGCCAATTGCTCGCCTGGGAAACATGCAGAGAAGTCCAAGATAGTGTTTTTTAGACTGGCTGCCACGAGCTGAATCGAATGCAGCCAAGAGCGAGCGTCTAGGACTTACGGTTCAGGAGTTATTCACAGAAACATGGTTCTGAACATGCTGCCAATTGCTCACCTGGGAAACATGCAGAGAAGTCCAAGATAGTGTTTTTTAGACTGGCTGCCACGAGCTGAATCGAATGCAGCCAAGAGCGAGCGTCTAGGACTTACGGTTCAGGAGTTATTCACAGAAACATGGTTCTGAACATGCTGCCAATTGCTCGCCTGGGAAACATGCAGAGAAGTCCAAGATAGTGTTTTTTAGACTGGCTGCCACGAGCTGAATCGAATGCAGCCAAGAGCGAGCGTCTGTGACTTACGGTTCAGGAGTTATTCACAGAAACATGGTTCTGAACATGCTGCCAATTGCTCGCCTGGGAAACATGCAGAGAAGTCCAAGATAGTGTTTTTTAGACTGGCTGCCACGAGCTGAATCGAATGCAGCCAAGAGCGAGCGTCTAGGACTTACGGTTCAGGAGTTATTCACAGAAACATGGTTCTTTTACTGCCAGCCGCGAAAGCGAAAATAACCAAGATCGAGCGTCTAGGATTTACTTGTCAATAACTCGCCTGGGAAACATCCAGAGAAGTCAAACACAGTGCTCCTATACTAATTGCCAGGCGCTGAGACGAATGCCGCCAAGATCGAGCGTCTAGGACTTACGGTTCAGGAGTTATTCACAGAAACATGGTTCTGAACATGCTGCCAATTGCTCGCCTGGGAAACATGCAGAGAAGTCCAAGATAGTGTTTTTTAGACTGGCTGCCACGAGCTGAATCGAATGCAGCCAAGAGCGAGCGTCTGTGACTTACGGTTCAGGAGTTATTCACAGAAACATGGTTCTGAACATGCTGCCAATTGCTCGCCTGGGAAACATGCAGAGAAGTCCAAGATAGTGTTTTTTAGACTGGCTGCCACGAGCTGAATCGAATGCAGCCAAGAGCGAGCGTCTAGGACTTACGGTTCAGGAGTTATTCACAGAAACATGGTTCTGAACATGCTGCCAATTGCTCACCTGGGAAACATGCAGAGAAGTCCAAGATAGTGTTTTTTAGACTGGCTGCCACGAGCTGAATCGAATGCAGCCAAGAGCGAGCGTCTAGGACTTACGGTTCAGGAGTTATTCACAGAAACATGGTTCTGAACATGCTGCCAATTGCTCGCCTGGGAAACATGCAGAGAAGTCCAAGATAGTGTTTTTTAGACTGGCTGCCACGAGCTGAATCGAATGCAGCCAAGAGCGAGCGTCTGTGACTTACGGTTCAGGAGTTATTCACAGAAACATGGTTCTGAACATGCTGCCAATTGCTCGCCTGGGAAACATGCAGAGAAGTCCAAGATAGTGTTTTTTAGACTGGCTGCCACGAGCTGAATCGAATGCAGCCAAGAGCGAGCGTCTAGGACTTACGGTTCAGGAGTTATTCACAGAAACATGGTTCTTTTACTGCCAGCCGCGAAAGCGAAAATAACCAAGATCGAGCGTCTAGGATTTACTTGTCAATAACTCGCCTGGGAAACATCCAGAGAAGTCAAACACAGTGCTCCTATACTAATTGCCAGGCGCTGAGACGAATGCCGCCAAGATCGAGCGTCTAGGACTTACGGTTAAGGAATTAGCCTCAGAAACATGGTTCTGAACATGCTGCCAATTGCTCGCCTGGGAAACATGCAGAGAAGTCCAAGATAGTGTTTTTTAGACTGGCTGCCACGAGCTGAATCGAATGCAGCCAAGAGCGAGCGTCTGTGACTTACGGTTCAGGAGTTATTCACAGAAACATGGTTCTGAACATGCTGCCAATTGCTCGCCTGGGAAACATGCAGAGAAGTCCAAGATAGTGTTTTTTAGACTGGCTGCCACGAGCTGAATCGAATGCAGCCAAGAGCGAGCGTCTAGGACTTACGGTTCAGGAGTTATTCACAGAAACATGGTTCTTTTACTGCCAGCCGCGAAAGCGAAAATAACCAAGATCGAGCGTCTAGGATTTACTTGTCAATAACTCGCCTGGGAAACATCCAGAGAAGTCAAACACAGTGCTCCTATACTAACTGCCAGGCGCTGAGACGAATGCCGCCAAGATCGAGCGTCTAGGACTTACGGTTAAGGAATTAGCCTCAGAAACATGGTTCTGAACATGCTGCCAATTGCTCGCCTGGGAAACATGCAGAGAAGTCCAAGATAGTGTTTTTTAGACTGGCTGCCACGAGCTGAATCGAATGCAGCCAAGAGCGAGCGTCTAGGACTTACGGTTCAGGAGTTATTCACAGAAACATGGTTCTGAACATGCTGCCAATTGCTCGCCTGGGAAACATGCAGAGAAGTCCAAGATAGTGTTTTTTAGACTGGCTGCCACGAGCTGAATCGAATGCAGCCAAGAGCGAGCGTCTAGGACTTACGGTTCAGGAGTTATTCACAGAAACATGGTTCTGAACATGCTGCCAATTGCTCGCCTGGGAAACATGCAGAGAAGTCCAAGATAGTGTTTTTTAGACTGGCTGCCACGAGCTGAATCGAATGCAGCCAAGAGCGAGCGTCTGTGACTTACGGTTCAAGAGTTATTCACAGAAACATGGTTCTTTTACTGCCAGCCGCGAAAGCGAAAATAACCAAGATCGAGCGTCTAGGATTTACTTGTCAATAACTCGCCTGGGAAACATCCAGAGAAGTCAAACACAGTGCTCCTATACTAATTGCCAGGCGCTGAGACGAATGCCGCCAAGATCGAGCGTCTAGGACTTACGGTTCAGGAGTTATTCACAGAAACATGGTTCTGAACATGCTGCCAATTGCTCGCCTGGGAAACATGCAGAGAAGTCCAAGATAGTGTTTTTTAGACTGGCTGCCACGAGCTGAATCAAATGCAGCCAAGAGCGAGCGTCTGTGACTTACGGTTCAGGAGTTATTCACAGAAACATGGTTCTGAACATGCTGCCAATTGCTCGCCTGGGAAACATGCAGAGAAGTCCAAGATAGTGTTTTTTAGACTGGCTGCCACGAGCTGAATCGAATGCAGCCAAGAGCGAGCGTCTAGGACTTACGGTTCAGGAGTTATTCACAGAAACATGGTTCTTTTACTGCCAGCCGCGAAAGCGAAAATAACCAAGATCGAGCGTCTAGGATTTACTTGTCAATAACTCGCCTGGGAAACATCTCCAGAGAAGTCAAACACAGTGCTCCTATACTAATTGCCAGGCGCTGAGACGAATGCCGCCAAGATCGAGCGTCTAGGACTTACGGTTCAGGAGTTATTCACAGAAACATGGTTCTGAACATGCTGCCAATTGCTCGCCTGGGAAACATGCAGAGAAGTCCAAGATAGTGTTTTTTAGACTGGCTGCCACGAGCTGAATCGAATGCAGCCAAGAGCGAGCGTCTGTGACTTACGGTTCAGGAGTTATTCACAGAAACATGGTTCTGAACATGCTGCCAATTGCTCGCCTGGGAAACATGCAGGAGAAGTCCAAGATAGTGTTTTTTAGACTGGCTGCCACGAGCTGAATCGAATGCAGCCAAGAGCGAGCGTCTGTGACTTACGGTTCAAGAGTTATTCACAGAAACATGGTTCTTTTACTGCCAGCCGCGAAAGCGAAAATAACCAAGATCGAGCGTCTAGGATTTACTTGTCAATAACTCGCCTGGGAAACATCCAGAGAAGTCAAACACAGTGCTCCTATACTAATTGCCAGGCGCTGAGACGAATGCCGCCAAGATCGAGCGTCTAGGACTTACGGTTAAGGAATTAGCCTCAGAAACATGGTTCTGAACATGCTGCCAATTGCTCGCCTGGGAAACATGCAGAGAAGTCCAAGATAGTGTTTTTTAGACAGGCTGCCACGAGCTGAATCGAATGCAGCCAAGAGCGAGCGTCTAGGACTTACGGTTCAGGAGTTATTCACAGAAACATGGTTCTGAACATGCTGCCAATTGCTCGCCTGGGAAACATGCAGAGAAGTCCAAGATAGTGTTTTGTAGACTGGCTGCCACGAGCTGAATCGAATGCAGCCAAGAGCGAGCGTCTAGGACTTACGGTTCAGGAGTTATTCACAGAAACATGGTTCTGAACATGCTGCCAATTGCTCGCCTGGGAAACATGCAGAGAAGTCCAAGATAGTGTTTTTTAGACTGGCTGCCACGAGCTGAATCGAATGCAGCCAAGAGCGAGCGTCTGTGACTTACGGTTCAAGAGTTATTCACAGAAACATGGTTCTTTTACTGCCAGCCGCGAAAGCGAAAATAACCAAGATCGAGCGTCTAGGATTTACTTGTCAATAACTCGCCTGGGAAACATCCAGAGAAGTCAAACACAGTGCTCCTATACTAATTGCCAGGCGCTGAGACGAATGCCGCCAAGATCGAGCGTCTAGGACTTACGGTTAAGGAATTAGCCTCAGAAACATGGTTCTGAACATGCTGCCAATTGCTCGCCTGGGAAACATGCAGAGAAGTCCAAGATAGTGTTTTTTAGACTGGCTGCCACGAGCTGAATCGAATGCAGCCAAGAGCGAGCGTCTAGGACTTACGGTTCAGGAGTTATTCACAGAAACATGGTTCTGAACATGCTGCCAATTGCTCGCCTGGGAAACATGCAGAGAAGTCCAAGATAGTGTTTTTTAGACTGGCTGCCACGAGCTGAATCGAATGCAGCCAAGAGCGAGCGTCTAGGACTTACGGTTCAGGAGTTATTCACAGAAACATGGTTCTGAACATGCTGCCAATTGCTCGCCTGGGAAACATGCAGAGAAGTCCAAGATAGTGTTTTTTAGACTGGCTGCCACGAGCTGAATCGAATGCAGCCAAGAGCGAGCGTCTGTGACTTACGGTTCAAGAGTTATTCACAGAAACATGGTTCTTTTACTGCCAGCCGCGAAAGCGAAAATAACCAAGATCGAGCGTCTAGGATTTACTTGTCAATAACTCGCCTGGGAAACATCCAGAGAAGTCAAACACAGTGCTCCTATACTAATTGCCAGGCGCTGAGACGAATGCCGCCAAGATCGAGCGTCTAGGACTTACGGTTAAGGAATTAGCCTCAGAAACATGGTTCTGAACATGCTGCCAATTGCTCGCCTGGGAAACATGCAGAGAAGTCCAAGATAGTGTTTTTTAGACTGGCTGCCACGAGCTGAATCGAATGCAGCCAAGAGCGAGCGTCTAGGACTTACGGTTCAGGAGTTATTCACAGAAACATGGTTCTGAACATGCTGCCAATTGCTCGCCTGGGAAACATGCAGAGAA